>NC_084633.1:40612799-40760299 GCF_033978795.1 Nerophis ophidion | reverse complement strand
CGTGTGTGTGGGTGTCTGTGTGCGTGTGCGTGCGTGTGTGTGTGTGCGCGTGTGTGTGTGTGTGCGCGTGTGTGTGTGTGTGTGTGCATGTGTGCGTGTGTGTGTGCGTGTTTGTGTGTGTGTGAGTGTGTATGTGCATGTGTGCGTGCACGCATGCGTGTGTGTGTGCGTGTGTGTGCGTGTTTGTGTATGTGCATGTGTGCGTGTGTGTGCGTGTTTGTGTATGTGCATGTGTGCGTGCACGCATGCGTGTGTGTGTGTGTGCGTGGGTGTTTGTGTGCATGCGTGTGTGTGGGTGTCTGTGTGCGTGTGCGTGCGTGTGTGTGTGTGCGCGTGTGTGTGTGTGTGCGCGTGTGTGTGTGTGTGTGTGCATGTGTGCGTGTGTGTGTGTGCGTGTTTGTGTGTGTGTGAGTGTGTATGTGCATGTGTGCGTGCATGCATGCGTGTGTGTGTGTGTGCGTGGGTGTTTGTGTGCATGCGTGTGCGCGTGTGTGTGTGTGTGTGTGTGGGCTCGCAGCTGTGGGCCCGGTGTTTGAACCCCGGCTCACATGGCAGCACAGTGAGGCCTGCGGCGAGGCGTTGTTGACTAATTGAGCGTCTCCTCTTTCATGTCCTCCCCGCCGCCAAACAAGCCACTCTTTCATTCAGGCATCGCCACGGACAGCCTCCCCCCACGCCCCCTCCACCTCCCCTTCATGGCCTAATTGAATAATGCGTGGAAAAGTGGTGATTAGAAAAAGCCATTTTCTTTCCGTCCTGCGTCTTCACTTCCCAAGATGCATCACTCTTCCTGTCCGCCATCCAACGTCGGCGCGGACACGAGACAAAACTCATCAAGTTGAATAAAGTCAAACTAATGTGATCCATGGCCTCCTTCAAATGTGCAAATGGGAGTAAAAGTCATCAACCATGAGGTCGATACTGGAATATCGCTGCCGCTGATACCGCATCTTGATGCTCTAATATCGATCCTCAAATCCACATATCGATACTTTTGAGACTTTAGTTCAGGGCTGTCCATAATTTTCCCACCAAGTTGAAAAGTCAAAGAATGCGGCGGCCGATTTGATATTTATTTAGTTTAAAATAAATGCTAAAAACAAATACTGTGTCAGCTTTGTTTTAAAGGTGACAAAATATATTATTATTAATTATTACTTGGAACATTTTCTCTTATATACTGATTTATTTTCTCTCTTTTCTTGCACTTGTGCTGTTGTTTTCTTCCATGTAAGAATAATAATACTAAGAGGATTGTGTAACTGCATAATTTAGGAAGTCAAAAATGTTGCCTGTACACAAATATTCATGTTCACATTGAACTCTTTCCTATGCTTGTGGTCACTTTTTAAATTGATTCATAAAATTTGTATATTTTTGCTAATTAACTAAACTTTTTTTACGTTTTAATTTAATGACATTTATATTTTGAGAGGCTTATATTTTTACATCAGGGTGTTCTGAGAAGGCAAAGAATGCCGCGGCCATTTTGATGTTTACAAACCCCGTTTCCATATGAGTTGGGAAATTGTGTTAGATGTAAATATAAACAGAATACAATGATTTGCAAATCCTTTTCAACCCATATTCAGTTGAATATGCTACAAAGACAACATATTTGATGTTCAAACTCATAAACTCTTTTTTTTTTGTTGCAAATAATCATTAACTTAGAATTTGATGCCAGCAACACGTGACAAAGAAGTTGGGAAAGGTGGCAATAAATACTGATAAAGTTGAGGAATGCTCATCAAACACTTATTTGGAACATCCCACAGGTGTGCAGGCTAATTGGGAACAGGTGGGTGCCATGATTGGCTATAAAAACAGCTTCCCAAAAAATGCTCAGTCTTTCACAAGAGAGGATGGGGCGAGGTACACCCCTTTGTCCACAACTGTGTGAGCAAATAGTCAAACAGTTTAAGAACAACCTTTCTCAAAGTGCAATTGCAAGACATTTAGGGATTTCAACATCTACGCTCCATAATATCATCAAAAAATTCAGAGAATCTGGAGAAATCACTCCACGTAAGCGGCATGGCCGGAAACCAACATTGAATGACCGTGACCTTCCATCTCTCAGACGGCACTGTATCAAAAACCGACATCAATCTCTAAAGGATATCACCACATAGACTCAGGAACACTTCAGAAAACCACTGTCACTAAATACAGTTGGTCGCTACATCTGTAAGTGCAAGTTAAAGCTCTACTATGCAAAGCGAAAGCCATTTATCAACAACATCCAGAAACGCCGCCGGCTTCTCTGGGCCCGAGATCATCTAAGATGGACTGATGCAAAGTGGAAAAGTGTTCTGTGGTCTGACGAGTCCACATTTCAAATTGTTTTTGGAAATATTCCACATCATGTCATCCGGACCAAAGGGGAAGCGAACCATCCAGACTGTTATCGACGCAAAGTGTAAAAGCCAGCATGTGTGATGGTATGGGGGTGCATTAGTGCCCAAGGCATGGGTAACTTACACATCTGTGAAGGCACCATTAATGCTGAAAGGTACATACAGGTTTTGGAACAACATATGCTGCCATCTAAGCGCCGTCTTTTTCATGAACGCCCCTGCTTATTTCAGCAAGACAATGCCAAGCCACGTGTTAAAACAGCGTGGCTTCGTAGAAAAAGAGTGCGGGTACTTTCCTGGCCCGCCTGTAGTCCAGACCTGTCTCCCATCTAAAATGTGTGGCGCATTATGAAGCGTAAAATAGGACAGCGGAGACCCCGGACTGTTGAAGGACTGAAGCTCTACATAAAACAAGAATGGGAAAGAATTCCACTTTCAAAGCTTCAACAATTAGTTTCTGTCACGTCTGTAAATCTGGTTTTATGTTTGATCATGTTTTGTTTTGTTTTCTGGACTCTTGTTCCGTTTTTTCACTTCCTGGTTTGTTTTGTTACCATGACAACTCATTGCTTTTCACCTTGCCCTCCTAGTCACGCCCATGCCCTCAGTCCCGCACCCGTTCCTAATTACCACAGCCACTATTTAAGTCCATTTCTTTCCGTCCATCAGTCTGGGAACATTAACTTTCATTGTAATCTACGACCTTTGTTGCTCATTCTCCATGCCCACCATCACCTGCCACGCACCTTGCTATTCTTGCCTCCTGTTTTTGTTGTCACAGTAAGTGTTTTGTTTTAGTTCTTTATAGTCACGCCATCGTGCTGTTTCTGTTCATAGTTCATTCATGCCAATCGAGCAAGTGTTTTTGTTTCCTGTCTAGCTCCATCCTATCTTGCCGATTGTATTGTACCGTATGTCCCGGCAAGAAATCTGCGTTCAAAAGACTCCGGCTTATTAGTGATTCCTAGAGCCCAAAAAAAGTCTGCGGGCTATAGAGCGTTTTCCGTTCGGGCTCCAGTACTCTGGAATGCCCTCCCGGTAACAGTTCGAGATGCTACCTCAGTAGAAGCATTTAAGTCTCATCTTAAAACTCATCTGTATACTCTAGCCTTTAAATAGACCTCCTTTTTAGACCAGTTGATCTGCCGCTTCTTTTCTTTCTCCTATGTCCCCCCCTCCCTTGTGGAGGGGGTCCGGTCCGATGACCATGGATGAAGTACTGACTGTCCAGAGTCGAGACCCAGGATGGACCGCTCGTCGGGACCCAGGATGGACCGCTCGCCTGTATCGGTTGGGGACATCTCTACGCTGCTGATCCGCATTGAGATGGTTTCCTGTGGACGGGACTCTCACTGCTGTCTTGGAGCCACTATGGATTGAACTTTCACAGTATCATGTTAGACCCGCTCGACATCCATTGCTTTCGGTCCCCTAGAGGGGGGGGTTGCCCACATCTGAGGTCCTCTCCAAGGTTTCTCATAGTCAGCATTGTCACTGGCGTCCCACTGAATGTGAATTCTCCCTGCCCACTGGGTGTGAGTTTTCCTTGCCCTTTTGTGGGTTCTTCCGAGGATGTTGTAGTCGTAATGATTTGTGCAGTCCTTTGAGACATTTGTGATTTGGGGCTATATAAATAAACATTGATTGATGATTGATTGATTATATTTTGGAGCCAAGTTTTATACCTCCTTGTGAGCGCCCTTAGTTTGCTTATTTTTCTGTTTAGTGTATAAATAAAGAATCATGTACCTGATATTCCCTCTGCGTCAAAGGAGCACAAATAATCCAAATTCAAGCTTGACAGTTTCCTCAGTTCCCAAACATTTATTGAGTGTTGTTAAAAGAAAAGGTGATGTAACACAGTGAAGTGAAGTGAAGTGAATTATATTTATATAGCGCTTTTCTCTAGTGACTCAAAGCGCTTTACATAGTGAAACCCAATATCAAAATTACATTAAAACCAGTGTGGGTGGCACTGGGAGCAGGTGGGTAAAGTGTCTTGCCCAAGGACACAACAGCAGTGACTAGGATGGCGGAAGCGGGAATCGAACCTGCAACCCTCAAGTTGCTGGCACGGCCACTCTACCAACCGTGCTATACCTCCCCACTGGTGAACATGCCCTTTCCCATCTACTTTGCCACCTGTTGCAGACATGAAATTTTAAGTTAATTATTAGCAAAAAAAAATAAAGTTTATGGAGTTTGAACATCAAATATGTTGTCTTTGTAGCATATTCAACTGAATATGGGTTGAAAAGGATTTGCAAATCATTGTATTCTGTTTATATTTACATCTAACACAATTTCCCAACTCATATGGAAACAGGGTTTGTATATTCATTATTCATTTCCAGCGTGTGCAGCGAGACTGATAGTTAACAGTGTGAAAAAACCGAAGCTCCAGAAGTTTTGTTGATTGATTTTCCTTTTTGGGGACGGCACAATTTCCCAACTCATATGGAAACGGGGTTTGTAGAATAAAAGACCAACATCATGTGCCTATTTATTTCTTGTATGGCTTTTGGTGCAAGTACATAAACTTCTTGTTTAGCTGATATCGGAGCGATATCGATATGAGACGGTGGTCGTCCTTAGTGTTTACAGCCGCACTACGCACATCACCGGGCGTGAGAAGGGGGACGATACGATCAGGTTTGCTGTTCCTTTAAGATTTCCCCCTCCCTGCTGTGACCCCCCCCCCCCCCCCCCCCCCGCTGAGGGCCTCATACAAGGAGCCCTTTAAGGGCCGCCGCAGCCACACAGAGCCTGCATTCATCCAGGGGGGCTGGGAAGCCTGCGCTGTCACTTTGGGAACAACTTCAGGATTCTGCCGCTCCAAACTTTTCCTCTCTGCTGAAGTAAGACCTTTTTGTCCTCTTCGTACTTTGTTTATTTTAAAATATATTTTTCTGTCTTCATGTTAGCACTTTGTTGACTGCAGTGTTTGTTGTGTCGTCGCTGAGAAGTTGAGAACATTTTCCAGTCCGGGTGATAATTCCTGTGTCTTTCAACTGTAGACTGGATTTTTATATTACAGGGAACTTTAGATACCGTTTTTTTTTCCCATCAATTTTATTCACATGATGTGTTTACAGCAGGGGTCGCCAACCTTTTTGAAAGCAAGAGCTACTTCTTGGGTACTGATTAATGCCAAGGGCTACCAGTTTGATACACACTTAAATAAATTGCCAGAAATAGCCAATTTGTTTAATTTATCTTTAATAAATAAATCTATATATATAAATATATATAAAAAATGGGTATTTCTGTCTGTCATTCCGTCGTACATTTTTTTTCCTTTTACTGAAGGTTTTTTGTAGAGAATAAATGATGAAAAAAACACTTAATTGAACGGTTTAAAAGAGGAGAAAACAGGAAAACAAATGAAAATTAAATTTTGAAACATAGTTTATCTTCAATTTCGACTCTTTAAAATTCAAAATTCAACCGAAAAAAAGAAGAGAAAAACTAGCAAATTCGAATCTTTTTGAAAAAAATAAAAAAATAATTTATGGAACATCATTAGTAATTTTTCCTGATTATGATTAATTTTAGAATTTTCATGACATGTTTTAAATAGGTTAAAATCCAATCTGTTCAATCAATCAATGTTTACTTATACAGCCCTTAATTAGAATGGGATGACAATGAGAAACCTGTTCTTGTCTGTGTAACATGTTTAGCTTTGTCCTCCAGTGATAATGATACATAATAGTACTTAGCATACTAAGAAATGCAGTAGATTTGCCGTAATAGAAGTGATTATTATTATTAACTTAATGAAGCGGCTCCACACTGTGTATGGCAGGGCTCACCAACCTTTTTGAAAGCAAGAGCTACTTCTTGGGTACTGATTAATGCCAAGGGCTACCAGTTTGATACACACTTCAATAAATTGCCAGAAATAGCCAATTTGCTCAATTTACCTTTAATAAATAAATCTATATATATAAATATATATAAAAAACGGGTATTTCTGTCTGTCATTCCGTTGTACTTTTTTTTTCTTTTACGGAAGGTTTTTTGTAGAGAATAAATGATGAAAAAAACACTTAATTGAACGGTTTAAAAGAGGAGAAAACAGGAAAACAAATGAAAATTAAATTTTGAAACATAGTTTATCTTCAATTTCGACTCTTTAAAATTCAAAATTCAACCGAAAAAAAGAAGAGAAAAACTAGCTAATACCAATCTTTTTGAAAAAATTAAAAAAAGAATTTATGGAACATCATTAGTAATTTTTCCTGACTAAGATTAATTTTAGAATTTTAAAGACATGTTTTAAATAGGTTAAAATCCAATCTGCACTTTGTTAGAATATATAACAACTTGGACCAAGCTATATTTCTAACAAAGACAAATCATTATTTCTTCTAGATTTTCCAGAACAAAAAATTTTTAAGAAATTCAAAAGTCTTTAAAATAAGATTTAAATTTGATTCTACAGATTTTTCTAGATTTGCCAGAATATTTTATTTGAATTTTAATCATAAATTTGAAAAAATATTTCACAAATATTCTTCATCGAAAAAACAAAAGCTAAAATGAAGAATTAAATTAAAATATATTCATTATTATTTACAATTAAAAAAATAATTACTTGAACATTGATTTAGATTGTCAGGAAAGAAGAGGAAGGAATTTAAAAGGTAAAAAAGTATGTGTTTAAAAATCCTAAAATCATTTTTAAGGTTAGATTTTTTCTCTAAAATTGTTTTTCTGAAAGTTCTAAGAAGCAAACTAAAAAAATAAAAGTACGATTTAAACAAGTGAAGACTAAGTCTTTGAAATATTTTCTGGGATTTTCAAATTCTATTTGAGTTTTGTCTCTCTCAGAATTAAAAAATGTCCAGCAAAGCGAGACCAGCTTGCTAGTAAATAAATAGAATTTAAAAAATAGAAGCAGCTCACTGGTAAGTGCTGCTATTTGAGCTATTTTTAGAACAGGCCAGCGGGCGACTCATCTGGTCCTTACGGGCCACCTGGTGCCCGCCTTGGTGACCCCTGGACTACAGTCAAGTCAAGTTTGACATCAAATGAATCCACTTTGAATTTGGATTGATCACAGGCTGCTAAATGACCATCTCTGAGTTATTGTGCAGAAATAAGTACAAAAGTACATTTAATTCTCTAATTGTGTTCAAAAAGAGGTCAGTTAAAATGATACATAATGTTGAATGTGAAGCAAACATACACTTTATTATTATTAAAATGTTCAAAATTCATTTTATGTTACAGCCTTATTCTAAAATGAAATAAATTCATTTTTATCCTCAAAATTCTACAGACAATACCCCAATGTAAAACGTTTTTTTTTTTTTTTTAAGTTTAACAGCTCACATGTACATAAGTATTCACAGCCTTGGCTCATTACTTAAGACCCACTTTTATTCTTTGGCTTTTAACGCTACATGAGTTGTGTGGTCCTCTGTATTTTTTTAAATTTTGATTTCTATTAATTTTTTTTCAGTAAGTACAAAAGTACACTTTATTCACTAATTGTGTTCCAAAAGAGGTCAGTTAAAATGATACGTAATGTTGAATGTGAAGAAACATACACTTTATTATTATTATTAAATTGTTCAATTTCAACGATTTTATGTTACAGCCTTATTCTAAAATGAAATAAATTCATTTTTATCCTCAAAATTCTACCGACAATACCCCAATTTAAAACGTTTTTTTTTTTTTTTTAAGTTTAGCAGCTCACATGTACATACTGTAAGTATTCACAGCCTTGGCTCATTACTTAAGACCCACTTTTATTGTAGAATAGAATAGAATAGAAAGTACTTTATTGATCCCTGGGGGAAATTCAGCACCACAGTTCGCTCACAATAGGCAATAATAATAATAATAATATAATTTATATCATATATTATTACATATAATATATCCATCCATCCATTTTCTACCGCTTATTCCCTTTCGGGGTGGCGGGGGGCGCTGGCGCCTATCTCAGCTACAATCGGGCGGAAGGCAGGGTACACCCTGGACAAGTCGCCACCTCATCGCAGGGCCAACACAGACAGACAACATTCACACTCACATTCACACACTAGGGCCAAGAATAATATAAATATAAATATGGTCCTCTGTATTTTCTGTGTTTTGCTTTTTTTTAATTATGATTATTTATTATTTTAATTGGTTTTACTCTTTAAAATAGTTTTTAATCATATATATTTTTATATTGTTTTTAAATTGGTGTTATTTCTTTATTCAGTCATCGGTGGAGCTAAGGATAATATTTAAATATTGTTTTTAATATGAGGAACCTTTTTTGGCTGAGAGAGCCATGAAAGCTAAATATTTCAAAAAGTATTTCCGTGAGAGCTTTATCATGTTTTTTAACACTGAATACAACTAAATGTGTGCATTTTTTAAGTAAAACCAACATTTTTAGACTATAATAAGTCTCTAATTCTTTTTTATAACATTGTTATTCTAAAGCGAAACAATAATAGATAAAATACTTCTTACCATTAATGCCACATCTTGAACAGGTGCGGTAGAAAATGGATGGTTGGATTCAAATGCATGAGAATGTTTTATAATTTGAACATTATTTTTAACACTGTGATTACCGTATTTCCTTGAATTGCCGCCGGGTATATAGTACGCGCCTGCCTAGAATTACTGCCGGGTCAAACTCGTTTCGCAAAATATTCTTTTTATTAGCGCATGTCTAGAATTTCCACCGGGTCAAACTCGTCACGTCACGAGTGACACTTCACCTGTCATCATTTTCAAAATGGAGGCTGATTTCAATCATTTGAAATCGCATAAAAGGGAAGAAGATTAAGAGCTATTCAGTAGGATTTAAGGTCCAAGCTATTGAATATGCTAAAAAGAACAGTAAGCAACTATGTTTTATTAATATACCGTAGCTGCGTGTGTCAAATATGAGTCATTAAATGACTCCCGCCTAGGGCGCTAGTGAGTTTCTTGCTGAAAACGTCGCTGAATGATGACGCGTACACGTGACGTCACGGACTGTTAGGAAATATTAGCACACGGCTAAAAGTCGTCTCTTTTCATCGCATAATTACACAGTATTTTGGACATCTGTGTTGCTGAATCTTTTGCAATTTGTTCAATTGATAATGGAGACGTCAAAGAAGAATGCTGTTGGTGGAAAGCGGTGGATTGCAGCTGCCTTTAGCACCGAGACACAGCCGGTGTTTCTTTGTTTTTAACACAGAGCGGTCAAGCGAACATGTTTTCTCTACGTCAACCAGCATGTTTTCGGATGGGGAAATTGTGATATATATCTTACCGGAGACATCATTGGAATATTCGTCGTCCTGCAGCAGCTGTTTGAAAGGCAGCTGTGATCTTGGCTCCTCGGCTTCTCTCTGAGACACTGCGTGTTCACCGCAGCCGTCCGACCTCGACGTATGTCTTTACAATCTTTAAAATCTCACAAAAACAATATTAAAACATTAAGCAGATAAGGGATCTTCCAGAGTTATCCTAGTAAATGTGTGTAATTACATCTGAAACGCTCACATTGCCGCCGCCCAAGCCGTCCTTTTTTTTATATATATATTTTTTTTCTAGTCCTTCACTATCAATATCCTAATTCACGAATCTTTCATCCTCGCTCAAATTAATGGGGAAATTGTCGCTTTCTCGGTCCGAATTGCTCTTACTTCTGGTGGCTCCCATTATAAACAATGTTCAGATGTGAGGAGCTCCACAAACAAGCTGCCCGGTAGCTTCCATAGCACTCCGCCGAAGGACCGAGCGACAATAAAAAACTGTGGTGCACTGGACCCCAGCGCTGATACTGCGACAGAGAGTCGCAGGGCGAATCGGACGTGTGACAATTTAGTCGTGATGTTAGCCCGTTCGGGACTAATCGTGCTACCGTAACTGTAAAATCCACGACGAGCTCCCCCCTCTTCTGTTGGCTCCAGTCAGAGACAACTTTTGTTATTTGGGTACAAAATGGCTCTTTCAATATTCTGGGTTGCCTACCCCCGCATTAGTGGAAAAGCGGCAAATGAATGAAAGCTGTTAGGGTTTTGGTCAAGTGGGGGTGACTCCAGGATGCAGAGACAGGAGACAAGGTGGACTTACAAAAATTAAAAAAATTAATTTGACAAAAAAGGGATAACTAAGGGGGGCAGAGGGGTTAGTGCGTCTGCCTCACAATACGAAAGTCCTGAGTAGTCCTGGGTTCAATTCCGGGCTGGGGATCTTTCTGTGTGGAGTTTGCATGTTCTCCCCATGACTGCGTGGGTTCCCTCCGGGTACTCCGGCTTCCTCCCACCTCCAAAGACATGCACCTGGGGATAGGCTCCTCCCACTTCCAAAGACATGCACCTGGGGATAGGCTCCTCCCACTTCCAAAGACATGCACCTGGGATAGACACCTCCCACCTCCAAAGCCATGCACCTGGGGGTAGGCTCCTTCCACCTCCAAAGACATGCACCTGGGGATAGGTTCCTCCCACTTCCAAAGACCTCCACCTGGGATAGACACCTCCCACCTCCAAAGACATGCACCTGGGGATAGGCTCCTCCCACCTCCAAAGACATGCACCTGGGGATAGGCTCCTCCCACTTCCAAAGACATGCACCTGGGATAGACACCTCCCACCTCCAAAGCCATGCACCTGGGGGTAGGCTCCTTCCACCTCCAAAGACATGCACCTGGGGATAGGTTCCTCCCACTTCCAAAGACCTCCACCTGGGATAGACACCTCCCACCTCCAAAGCCATGCACCTGGGGGTAGGCTCCTCCCACCTCCAAAGACATGCACCTGGGGATAGGCCCCTCCCACCTCCAAAGACATGCACCTGGGGATAGGCCCCTCCCACCTCCAAAGACATGCACCTGGGGATAGGCCCCACCCACCTCCAAAGACATGCACCTGGGGATAGGCCCCTCCCACCTCCAAACACATGCACCTGGGGATAGGCCCCTCCCACCGCCAAAGACATGCACCTGGGGATAGGCCCCTCCCACCTCCAAAGACATGCACCTGGGGATAGGTTGATTGGCAACACTAAATGGTCCCTAGCGTGTGAATGTTGTCTATCTGTGTTGGCCCTGTGATGAGGTGGCGACTTGTCCAGGGTGTACGCTGCCTTCCGTCCGATTGTAGCTGAGATAGGCACCAGTGCCCCCCGCGACCCCAAAGGGAATAAGCGGTAGGAAATGGATGGATGAGAATTTTCAGACACAGTGTTACTGTTCAAACAGTGTGCAATGTTATAGTGGCCAAAAATATTAAATATTAAAGTTTTTAATGAATACTTAGGCCTAATATGCCACTGTATTCTCATTTATTGTATTTTTTAGGAGAGCCAGTTGTTTTCTGAGGTGGTTCTTGGTGGGAAAAGTTGAAGAACTGTTATTTAATTGGTTGAAATGGTTCTTTTGGGAGGTTTGGCGATACCGCCCGTGTTCCGGGAAATCAAATGTTCCTTGAAGAAGAGGATCCCAGACACCGAAACGAGCGGAACGCGGGAAGTTTAGTGGTGTCCTCGCCGGGGAGAGTAGGGGGGTTGTGTATCCAAAGGCGGGGTTAAACGCTCAGCAGGAAAGTGAAAAACACGGGAGTTGATCAGCGTGGCTAAACAGAGCGCTGAGTTGTGCGAGGCTGGTTGGCGGCACGTGAGTGTGCGTCAACCTGCAACACGCCGTCGACTGCACGGACGTGGCGGGGACGCTAATTGCCGCGGCAACAAGCGTGCCGTGTCCCATCCCAGCGGCCACTGAGAGCCATATATTTCCACAGCCAGCCGGTGTTTATCCAAGACGCGCGGCGTAAATCCCAGCTCTGTGCTGCTGCGGTCTCACCTCCTCGCCACACCCGCCCTCCTGGGACCTCAGAATAACTGCCTGCTCTTCAACAGCAGACTTATTTTGGGGGCGGTCACACTAATTGTTGCAATTTTCACTTTGAAACGCTCAGTATATATATTTTATTGTACTGTCCTAAAACTTCTGCTCAGTGGCGTGCAAAGGTAACCCGGGATGTAACCATTACCGTATTTCCAGACTATAGAGCGCAGCGGTGTATAAGCCACACCCACTAAATGTTAGAAGAAAACTACATTTTCTGTTTACCGTATTTCCTTAAAGGGGAACATTATCAGCAGACCTATGTAAGCGTCAATATATACCTTGATGGTGCAGAAAAAAGACAATTTTTTTTTTTGTTAACCGATTTCCGAACTCTAAATGGGTGAATTTTGGCGAATTAAACGCCTTTCTGTTTATCGCGCTGGAGGCGATGACGTCAGAATGTGACGTCGCCGAGGTAACACACCCGCCATTTTCATTTTTAACACATTACAAACACCGGGTCTCAGCTCTGTTATTTTCCGTTTTTTTGACTATTTTTTGGAACCTTGGAGACATCATGCCTCGTCGGTGTGTTGTCGGAGGGTGTAACAACACTAACAGGGAGGGATTCAAGTTGCACCACTGGCCCCAAAATGCCAAAGTGTCTGCCGCCAGACCCCCATTGAATGTGCCAGAGTGTCTCCACATTTGACAGACATGGCACAGAGATGTATGGATAACCTGCAAATGCATTTAAACGATAGTCAACAAAATAACAAAGGTGAGTTTTGTTGATGTTGACTGCCAGCTAATCGATGCTAACATGCTATTTACCGGCGGTGCTAAAGCAGACATGGCACAGAGATGTATGGATAACCTGCAGATGCATTTAAACGATAGTCAACAAAATCACAAAGGTGAGTTTTGTTGATGTTGACTGCCAGCTAATCGATGCTAACATGCTACGCTAATCTATGCTAACATGCTACGCTAATCGATGCTAACATGCTATTTACCGGCGGTGCTAAAGCAGACATGGCACAGAGATGTATGGATAACCTGCAGATGCATTTAAACGATAGTCAACAAAATCACAAAGGTGAGTTTTGTTGATGTTGACTGCCAGCTAATCGATGCTAACATGCTACGCTAATCGATGCTAACATGCTATTTACCGGCGGTGCTAAAGCAGACATGGCACAGAGATGTATGGATAACCTGCAGATGCATTTAAACGATAGTCAACAAAATCACAAAGGTGAGTTTTGTTGATGTTGACTGCCAGCTAATCGATGCTAACATGCTACGCTAATCGATGCTAACATGCTATTTACCGGCGGTGCTAAAGCAGACATGGCACAGAGATGTATGGATAACCTGCAAATGCATTTAAACGATAGTCAACGAAATCACAAAGGTGAGTTTTGTTGATGTTGACTGCCAGCTAATCGATGCTAACATGCTACGCTAATCGATGCTAACATGCTATTTACCGGCGGTGCTAAAGCAGACATGGCACAGAGATGTATGGATAACCTGTAGATGCATTTGCAACTATATTACGTTTCCTTCCACCTACATTTAATGCGAAACAAACACATACCAATCGACGGATTTAAGTTGCTCCAGTGTCAAAAGAAGCGAAAGTCCTGATCGTTTGGTCCGCACATTTTACCGGCGATGCTAACGCAGCTATTCGGCCATGCTATGGCTATGAATAGCGTCAATAGCTATTTGCTCAATAGCTTCAGTTTCTTCTTCAATACTTTCATACTCCAACCATCTGTTTCGATACATGCGTAATCTGTTGAATCGCTTAAGTCGCTGAAATCCGAGTTTGAATCCGAGCTAACGTCGCTATATCTTGCTGTGGTATTCCCATTGTTTGTTTACATTGGCAGCACTGTATGACGTCACAGGGAAATGGCCAGTGTCTTCGCAGAGAGCCGAAAATAAGGCACTTTAAAGCTTTATTTAGGGATATTCCGAGACCGGTAAAATTTGGAAAAAAACTTCAAAAAATACAACAAGCCACTGGGAACTGATTTTTATTGTTTTTAACCCTTTTGAAATTGTGATAATGTTCCCCTTTAAATTGCCGCCGGGGCGCTAATTAATTTAAAACCTCTTCTCACTCCGGCGCTCACCAAAGGCATGCAGTAAATTTAGGCCTGCGCTTATAAATTTGAGTGTGATGTAAGGATACCATCATGAAAAGCACATTTAATAAAAAAACTTTATTTTGGTCTTACCTTTACTTATAAATGAAGTCCATGCGTAGCTCCTTCTGATCAAAAGCATCGATAACTTGTTTATAGAAGTCTTCCTTATCTTTCTTCAGTTTTAAAAGTCTCTCTGTCTCGATGGAGATCTTCCTTTATTACCTCCTGTTTCGATTGAAAGTCCAGTTTAGAAAACTGTTTTATTTTAGGTATGTAATCCTCCATGTTAAAAGTGCAAGCGAGAGGGAAAAAAAATAGCTGCTCACTCTTGCTGCTTGTTGTCACTTCTTCTGCAGCCGAGTAGTCGCAAGAAGGATCACTAGCGCCCTCTACCACCAGGAGGCGGGAGGTCATTTAATGACTCATATTTGACACACGCAGCTACGGTATATTAATAAAACATAGCCACTTACTGTTCTTTTTAGCATATTCAATAGCTTGGACCTTAAATCCTACTGAATAGCTCTTAATCTTCTTCCCTTCATGCGATTTCATATTTTTGAAATCAGCCTCCTCCATTTTGAAAATGATGACAGGTGAAGTGTCACTCGTGACGTGACGAGTTTGACCCGGCGGAAATTCTAGGCATATGCTAATTATTTGGCGAAGCGAGTTTGACCCGGCGGAAATTCTAGACATGCGCTAATAAAAATAATATTTAGCAAAACGAGTTTGACCCGGCAGTAATTCTAGGCAGACGCATACTATATACCGGCGGCAATTCAAGGAAATACGGTCAGCCGCACTGGACAATAAGTCGCAGATATAAATGTTGTGAAATAAGTTATTTAGCAAGAAATATTTTATCAATGTTTATTTACACACCTAATATTGTAACATGGCAGGCAGTAAAACGGCCGATCAAACAAAACAGAAGTAATTTTCATGGACCCACTAGCCGCGCAAGCTAGCTCTCCGATCAACTAAACAGACTCAATAACTCCATGCTGATGTTTTGGTGAATTTACTGAGGAATTTGTGAAAGTGAAACAATACAAAAAGAAAGTCATTGTAAGTTAATAATACCAACACGGACACTCTTAAACATGTGTTGCGTCTGACCAGTCTTCCTCTCAAAGAATACAAGTCGCTGGTCAATCCAAAATTCTTTCAGATGTTGAGTAAGAAGGACCATCAAGACAGAATAGGAATATTATCAAGTTTTACTAAAGCTTCAGGAGACCAGTCCTTACAATGCGGTAATAGCAGCATTTAGAAGCGGACTGAAAAATCAAACGGGAAGAGACAACTTATTGGGTACGAAATCACCCCCCCACCCCCCCAATCAGAAAGGAATACAGCCTCATTGTTCTAATACTGATAAGGTAAAAAGGGAGTACACCATACTCCCACGCCTTCAAGGTAAGGCACAAAGTTTACTCACGGACATAAGATACAAGCATAAAGACCACACACGGCAAAATATTAGCTGCTTTAATCATGACTTTGAATAAAGAAAGAACTCTTAAAAGTATGTGCATTCTCCACACATGTTAACATATTATCTAATGCTAACAACGTATGCAAATACGCATTAAGCACTCCTACAGACATCACACACGGGATGTTTTAGTAAGTAAGAATTGTTTTAGTCATATTGGAAAACTTACAAACGTTGCTTGGTGCGATGAATGAAGAATCCATACGGGTAGAAACGCTATGGAGGATTGTATTTCTGTTTCAAAGCAGTAAAACAGGAAGTACATTTTCAAGCCGCGGCACCCGCAGTGAGCAAACTCGTCCAAAAGACAACACCACAGCACAAACAACAACAACACACCTTTTTAGTGTTTCTGCTTGTTTTTTAATTAAAACTATTTAACATACAGCATTATGGCCTTCAGCAAAGGAAAATCCATAAAATAGCCGCACCGTTTTATAAACCGCTAGGTTCAAAGCGTAGCTCGTCATACGGAATTTATGGTACCTGTATAATGATAAACCGTGCTAACATTCCGGAAAATTACTATTTACATAAAAAAATTTTTGTTATTGTAAAAGCGGGATTCCTTAGCACGTGTTGACAAACCTAAGGATTCTTTTCATTTCCCAGAGCATGCTAAATGCTAGCTAGCCTAAATGCGAGCATAAACACAGAACACATTAAGGTTGTGAAAATAAAACTTGGTTAAAAGATTTCCGTGTGTGTGTGTGTGCTTTTTAAATACGTTCAACAATAACTGTGAGAAAAATGATAATTGTGATAATTTTGGTCAAAATGTACGGATCGATACTGAAACACTGATACCACTGATGCCAGATCTTTATGCTTTAATTCTCAAGTAAAAATACAGATACTTTTAAGACTCTAGTTATTTAATACAGGTAGCGCTAAATTTGACCAGTAGAGGGCAATGACACTACACCTTAGATTTAACTGTGATGAGTCACATACAGTGTGTGCAGTGTTTGTTGTGTAATTTCTACATGTGTAAACATTTGTAGTTTATTGTGTGAATTTATTAACACTAAACCTTCTATTTTATTCATGTAAAATACACATTGAAGGTTACACTTTTATTTTGTGTTTATATTTCCAATGAAGGAAGAAGTGTAAAGAAATAAAACTGAGAAAGGCAACAAAACTTTCTTCCTGCTGTTAACTATCTGTCTCGCTGCACACGCTGGAATAGACTAGCGAGGGCGGAATAACGGATTTATTGACAGTGGAGTGTGAAAGCCGATGAGTTAACTTTGCAATGAAGTAAACTAAGTCTCAAGGGAATCTAAGCTGCGGAATCTTAGATTATTTTGAGAAGTACTGCCCTGAAGGTACAATGATGAATTATTTCTATTTCAACGTGTTCTTCTCTGCTGTTTCAGGTCCGACCAGCTGGATTTCCGTCGCGGGACACACCGGCAAAAGAAAGACGGGGCGGGTTTCAGACCAGCGGGCGCAGTTGGTGCACACAGCCGTGTTTGAGCAGGGAAACTGGGGTCCAAGGTGCGCACTGAGCCGCCTATGATACCAACCACACGGATGGAAAGAACTTTGATGTTCAACCCTCACAGAGTTTTACAAAGGAGGCTGAGAGTAGAGACAGATTGGCAGTTTATATTATAATTCAGCAGAGTTGAAAAGATCCGATACACCGACAGCCGTCAGCCCAAAACCGCATAACCGTAGGGACAAAAAGGAACAGGGAGAGTTTTAAGAACAGGTCTAGCACTCTCTGCACACCTGGCAGTGAGCGGGTGCCTGAAGATGTCCAGAGAGGAGCACAGCTTGTCAGATGTCGAGCTCAGCCCGAGCGTGTCGGACGACAGTCGTTCCCGATCGCCCGGCCGCTTTCCCGGCGCAACGGGCAGGGGGGAGTCGCCTCTCCGCAAGCGACGGCTGCCGGCGGGCGCGGACAACGGAGCGGGCGGTAACCCCGCCGAGAAATCAGACGAGGAGGACGAGCGCTTCACGGCGGGGATCCGTGACGCCGTCAGCCAGGTGCTCAACTGCTACGACTGGACGCTGGTGCCCGTGCCTGTGCGCGTCAACAGCGGGAGTAAGAGTCAGCCGCACGTCAAGAGACCCATGAACGCCTTCATGGTGTGGGCGCAGGCGGCTAGGAGGAAACTGGCAGACCAGCACCCGCACTTGCACAACGCCGAGCTCAGCAAGACCCTGGGGAAGCTTTGGAGGTGAGACAGGTGGTCATCATGCTGACTACAGGGCACAATTTGGAACCCACTTGACACCGGCAACAAAAAAATCTGTAGATTTTACGGGCAGTTCAGTCGCCAGAATTTATCAGGAAATTTGTTGGTTGCCCGGAAAAGGGTGGAGTGCCATCTCGGGGTTGGGGAGGAGACCCTGCCCCAAGTGGAGGAGTTGAAGTACCTCAGAGTCTTGTTCACAAGTGGGGGGAGAGTGGATGGTGAGATCGACAGGCGGATCGGTGCGGCGTCTTCAGTAATGCGGACGCTGTATCGATCCGTTGTGGTGAAGAAGGAGCTGAGCCGGAAGGCAAAGCTCTCAATTTACCGGTCGATCTACGTTCCCATCCTCACCTATGGTCATGAGCTTTGGGTCATGACCGAAAGGACAAGATCACGGGTACAAGCGGCCCAAATGAGTTTGGGTCTCTCCCTTAGAGATAGGGTGAGAAGCTCTGCCATCCGGGAGGAACTCAAAGTAAAGCCGCTGCTCCTCCACATGGAGAGGAGCCAGATGAGGTGGTTCGGGCATCTGGTCAGGATGCCACCCGAATGCCTCCCTAGGGAGGTTTTTCGGGCACGTTCGACCGGTAGGAGGCCACGGGGAAGACCCAGGACACGTTGGGAAGACTATGTCTCTCGGCTGGCCTGGGAACGCCTCCAGATCCCCCGGGAAGAGCTGGACCAGGTGGCTGGGGAGAGGGAAGTCTGGGTTTCCCTGCTTAGGCTGTTGCCCCCACGACCCGACCTCGGATAAGCGGAAGAAGATGGATGGATGCATGGATGGATGATTGTAAATTTAAAAACACTATCACTCTTTCTATTACGGTAATGTTCTGGTGTCTGAGCAGTACGTTTATTACCGTAAGATCCACGGTTGTTGTTTGCACAGTGCAATACTGTAAATTGAGAAATGGTACCCAAAACATTACGTTTTTTCCCGTAAACCCGTTGATTGTTGTTTCTACGGTGCATTACTGGAAATGTAAAATTGGTATCAAAATTATTTTTCGCTGAATAATTATGGTGACTGAGTTTGTTGTTGTTTTTGCCGTGAATTACCGTATTTCCTTGAATTGCCGCCGGGTATATAGTATGCTCCTGCCTAGAATTACTGCCGGGTCAAACTCGTTTCACAAAATAATTAGCTCATGCTTAGCATTACCGCCGGCTCAGGATTAACGCCAAGTCAAACTCGTTTCGCAAAATATTATTTTTATTAGCGCATGTCTAGAATTTCCGCTGGGTCAAACTCGTTTCGCCAAATAATTAGCACATGCCTAGAATTTCCACCGGGTCAAACTTGTCACGTCACGAGTGACACTTCACCTGTCATCATTTTCAAAATGGAGGAGGCTGATTTCAATCATTTGAAATGGCATAAAGGGAAGAAGATTAAGAGCTATTCAGTAGGATTAAAGGTCCAAGATATTGAATATGCTAAAAAGAACAGTAAGCCGCTATGTTTTATTAATATACCGTAGCTGCGTGTGTCAAACATGAATCATTAAATGACTCCCGCCTCCTGGTGGTAGAGGGCGCTAGTGATCCTTCTTGCGACTACTCGGCTGCAGACGAAGTGACAACAAGCAGCAAGAGTTTATTTTTTCCTCTCGCTTGCAATTTTAACATGGAGGATTACATATCTAAAATAAAACAGTTTTCTAAAATGGACTTTCAATCAAAGCAGGAGGTAATAAAGGAAGATCTCCATCGAGACAGAGAGGCTTTTAAAACTGAAGAAAGATAAGGAAGACTTCTATAAACAAGTTATCGATGCTTTTGATCAGAAGGAACTGCGCATGGACTTCATTTATAAGTAAAGGTAAGACCATAATAACGTGTTTTTTTATTAAATGGGCTTTTCTTGATGGTATCCTTACATCAAACTCAAATTTTTAAGCGCAGGCCCAAATTTAACGCATGCCTTTGGTAAGCGCTGGAGTGAGAAGAGGTTTTAAATCAATTAGCGCCCCGGCGGCAATTTAAGGAAATACGGTAGTCTGAATTGCAAAATGGCTGTCAGTTTTTCCCGTAAACTCTACGTCGGTTGTTTTTCCCCTGCTTTGCTGGTTACTGCAAATGGAAAGTCGGTACCATTATTAATACTAACACAGAACACTGAGGGTGTTAATCATTTCTACCAACGACACTCATGACAGAGTCTTTCTCATTCGAGGCTCCTCAACGAGAGTGATAAGCGACCGTTCATCCAGGAGGCAGAGAGATTGAGGAAGCAGCACAAGAAGGACTATCCTGACTACAAATATCAGCCACGACGCCGCAAGAACGGAAAGATGGGTTCCGGGTCCGTAAGTGACGCCGACGGCCATTCGGAGGGTGAGATCAGGCACAGCCAACCCATCTACAATGGCCTCCATCTGGATGTGGCCCTCACAAGGGGAGCCGGGTCCCCTCCGGCAGATAGGCACCACCCACACGCTGCAGGTAGGCTGCCGGCTCCCTCGACCCAACCAGATTGTATTCCGTCAAAGTGTTTCATTTAGTCTATCTAAATGTAGTTGCCCTGACCATGGTCTCTTATGTCTCTACAGGTCAGAGCCATGGTCCACCTACACCCCCAACCACACCCAAGACCGAGCCCCAGTCTGGGAAGGCCGGGGATGGCAAGAGGGCCTTTGGCAATAGTGTGATCTCCCGTGGCCCAATGGGAGCAGTCGGTAGTACAGGTGCCGCTGGGCCTGTGAAGCCTCATATTGACTTTGGCAATGTCGACATAGGTGAGATGAGCAGTGAGGTGATTGAGCCTTTTGATGTCAACGAGTTTGACCAGTACCTACCCCCCAATGGCCACCCAGGGGTCGGACAGATCGCGGGCTCAGGAGCCGCCACACCTGCCACAACCGCATCCCAATACCCGTACGGAATTTCCTCAGCTCTGGCGGCGGCCAGTGGACACTCGGCGGCCTGGCTGTCCAAGCAACACCCGCAACACCACAGCTCCCCTTCCAGCTCAGACCCCTCCAAAGCCCAGATCAAGAGTGAGGCCGTAAATGCCGTTGGTCACTTTTCAGAGGCGGAATCAGCCAGTTCTCATGTCACTTACTCCCCGCTGAGCCTCCCTCACTACAGCTCTGCCTTCCCCTCCCTGACCGCAAGGGCTCAGTTTGCCGAGTATGCCGACCAACAAGCGCCAGGGTCCTACTACGCTCACTCCAGCCAGGCAGGGTTATACTCCGCCTTCTCCTACATGGGGCCCACCCAAAGGCCCCTGTACACTGCCATCAGTGACCCGGCCAGTGTGCCGCAGTCACACAGCCCCACACATTGGGAGCAGCCGGTCTACACGACACTGTCGCGGCCATGACAGATAAGAAAACCAGAGGGCACTGGTGCAGGTCCGGCTCCCACGCCCAACCCGAGAAGCAGCAGCAGTGTTGGGGTTGAAAGTGGTCTGGGCCAAGGGGATTGGGCTGGCACCAGGGGAGGCAGCGGGGAGGAAACCCGGCTCTGCTCTCGCCCAGATGCAGGAATGCTGTCGCAAGTGAAGGATGAGTTTGGAGAATGGTACTTTTGAGGCGGATTACTTTGGTGGCAGAAGCATCCGCCCTGGCATGTACCAGATTAAATGTTCAGCAAGTGTCTACCGCTCCCAACACAACAAACAGCAGTGATTAAGGTTTATGTTGGGGTGATTCGAGGCTTCACCAGGGCAACCAAGATGTCCAACACCCTTCGAAGAAAGAGAAAAAACTAAACCAAGTTCTCATGGTTGACTCTGTGAGAAGGTGTCATTTTTAAAACATTGACTCATCGTTCAACACGTTTTGATTGTTTGGATGATGTACAAGAAGAATGGAGTGCCAAAGTCTTGCTGGCTCATTTAGATCTCGGGCGCAAGTAAGCGTTCATCCAGCAGCTGTTGGTCTTTCAGCAAACCGTCACGCTCACGGTGTCGCTTTCATCGGCACATTTGTTCCTCTTCCTCTTGTTTTTTGTGTGCGCTTTCGCCACTCTGAATAAGCACCAGGAGCGTTTTACTTCCGTACTTACACATTAATAAGTATACTTCGTACACCGATCATTGTACACCATGGACTTACGTAGTTCCTAAGGACGATCATTCCACACTGTGTACTTACTTACCAAGGACGATCATTGTATACCATGTACTTAGTTCCTAAGGACGATCATTGTATACCATGTACTTAGTTCCTAAGGACGATCATTGTATATCATGTACTTAGTTCCTAAGGACGATCATTGTATACCATGTACTTAGTTCCTAAGGACGATCATTGTACACCATGTACTTAGTTCCTAAGGACGATCATTGTATATCATGTACTTAGTTCCTAAGGACGATCATTGTATACCATGTACTTAGTTCCTAAGGACGATCATTGTATATCATGTACTTAGTTCCTAAGGACGATCATTGTATACCATGTACTTAGTTCCTAAGGACGATCATTGTACACCATGTACTTAGTTCCTAAGGACGATCATTGTATACCATGTACTTAGTTCCTAAGGACGATCATTGTATACCATGTACTTAGTTCCTAAGGACGATCATTGTATACCATGTACTTAGTTCCTAAGGACGATCATTGTATACCATGTACTTAGTTCCTAAGGACGATCAGTGTACAGCGTGTACTTACTTCCAAAGGACGATCATTCCACACTGTATACTTACTTACCAAGGACGATCATTGTATACCATGTACTTAGTTCCTAAGGATGATCATTGTATACCATGTACTTAGTTCCTAAGGACGATCATTGTATACCATGTACTTAGTTCCTAAGGACGATCATTGTACACCATGTACTTAGTTCCTAAGGACGATCATTGTATACCATGTACTTAGTTCCTAAGGACGATCAGTGTACAGCGTGTACTTACTTCCAAAGGACGATCATTCCACACTGTGTACTTACTTACCAAGGACGATCATTGTATACCATGTACTTAGTTCCTAAGGACGATCATTGTACACGTGTACTTAGTTCCTAAGGACGATCATTGTACACCATGTACTTAGTTCCTAAGGACGATCATTGTATACCATGTACTTAGTTCCTAAGGACGATCATTATACACGTGTACTTAGTTCCTAAGGACGATCATTGTACACATGTACTTAATTCCTAAGGACGATCATTGTACACCATAGTTCCTAAGGACGATCATTGTACACGTGTACTTAGTTCCTAAGGACGATCAGTGTACACGTGTACTTAGTTACTAAGGATGATCATTGTACACGTGTACTTAGTTCCTAAGGACGATCAGTGTACAGTGTGTACTTAGTTCCTAAGGACGTTCATTGTACACCATGTACGTAGTTCTTAAGGACGATCATTGTACACATGTTCTTAGTTCCTAAGGACTATCATTGTACACCATGTACTTAGTTCCTTAAGACGATCATTGTACACGTGTACTTAGTTCCTAAGGACTATCATTGTACACCATGTACTTAGCTCCTTAAGACGATCATTGTACACGTGTACTTAGTTCCTAAGGACGATCATTGTACACCATGTACTTAGTTCCTAAGGACGATCATTGTACACGTGTTCTTAGTTCCTAAAGACGATCATTGTACACGTGTACTTAGTTCCTAAGGACGATCATTGTACACGTGTTCTTAGTTCCTATGGACGATCATTGTACACGTGTACTTAGTTCCTAAGAAGAATCCTTGTATTTATCTGCTTCCTCCTCTTTCTTTTATAATCGTTTGTCCCGCTCTTTCCGCTACGTAGCCAAGGTTAGGGCTGGGCGATAAAACTGAAAACTGTATCATGATATTCGTGTTTAATATCGGTCGATATCGATAATTATTGGTATTTTTATGACCTGTTGAAAATAACTTATTTTTTTTTGACACTAAATTTCTGTGCGTTTGGATTTTGTAAACTAACTTTTTTTTTACAATCCAATATCAAACAATTCAGTGTATTAAAGTTTAGTTTATAAAAATAAAAATAAAAAATTCAGTATAAATGTATTTAGTGTAAAAAAATCTGTTTCAAAATTCAGTGTAAAATAAATGAATACATTCCATAGAAAAAAATTCAGTGTGTAAAAAGTTCAGGGTAAAAAAATTCAGTGCATAAAAATTTTGAGTAAAAAATTCGGTGCATAAACATTTAGTGTAAAAAATTATGTTACAAAATTCAGTGTAAAATAAATAAATAAATTCAATGAACAAAAATTCAGTGCATACAAAAAAATCAGTGTAAAAAAATTCAGTATAAAAACATTTAGTGTAAAAAATTGTTTCAAAATTCAGTGTAAAATAAAAAAAATAAATTCAGTGAAAAAAAATTCAGTGCTTAAAATTTTTGAGTAAAAAATTCAGTGTAAATAAAAAATATGTATAAAAACATTTGGTGTAAAAATTTATGTGTTTCAAAATTCAGTGTATAATAAATATTTAAATTCAGTGTAAAAAAATTCAGTGCATAAAAACTTTGAGTAAAGAATTCAGTGCATAAAAAATTCGGTTTCAAAATTCAGTGTAAAATAAATAAATAAATTCAGTGTAAAAAATTTCAGTGCATACAAATTTACAGTAAAAAAAATTCAGTGTACAAACATTTAGTGTAAAAAATTATGTGTTTCAAAATTCTGTGTAAACTAAATAAATAAATTCAGTGTAAAAAAAAATTCAGCGCATAAAAATTTTGAGTAAAAAATTGAATGTAAAAAAAATGTATTGCATAAAAAATGTGTGTAAAAAATTCAGTGTTTTAAAAATTTGCTGCTTCAAAACGCAAAACTCACTTCCGGTAAATTAAGGCTGAAGCAACGGATCTTGTCTTAAAATCAGCCAATGAGGTGTCAAGTTTGCAGTAACTGCCTTTTTTATGCTTGACCCGTGTCATGTGACTTCAAACTTCACACCTCATTGGCTGCTGAAATCATCAGCATAATTTGATGTAGAAAACAAACAAAAAAAAACATTTAGTTCACAAAATTGAAACCTAAAAAAATCAGTTACAAAAATTCTATGGAAAAAAAATAAAAAAGCTTTCGTAATGAAGACACAAATCAAATATATTTGGGGTTCATCAATCCTGGCACGCCCATGTGCTGACTCTCTTTGGTTTGCAAAGTAAAATGAAAAATAAATAAAAAATCCACAATGACTTAGTTGAGTTTTATATGATCTACAAATACTACTTCTTTGTATGATGACCAAAGCTTTGACACCAAAACATGTTCTATGATAAATATGTGACAATGTTCTATAACAAATATGTAACAGTCTTCTATAACAAATATGTAACAGTCTTCTATAACAAATATGTAACAGTCTTCTATAACAAATATGTAACAGTCTTCTATAACAAACATGTAACAGAGTTCTATGACAGGGGTGTCCAAAGTGTGGCCATTTGCGCACGGCACATTATAAAAATACGATTAAAAAATTTTTAAAACGTAAAAAGTGATATAAAAGAGCAAACGGGTGAAATGTAACAAGAAAATGTTGCAATGTTTACTCTAATAACACAAAGCTGCCATGCAGGCTGTTTCTTTCTTTAAAAAATAATAATGAATCAAAATCAATGTCATTAGGAATTATTGACCTATTCAAGGCTCTGATTACGTCACGTTAAATATTCCACTTTGACATGTTTTTGGGGGAAAATGTTGCATATTTTGTGTTTGTCATATAAAAAAACTGAGCTGCTTTTTTAAAGAAGGGCCTAAAATGAAGAAACAAAAAACATAAACAAGAATAAAACTTATAATTGACGGATAGATCTGAAGTTGATATCGAGGTTATTGTGTTAAAAGTAAACAGTACAAAAAAATTTATAATTCATTTTCTAACACTTTAATGAGTCAAACACTTTGGGATCCCCGATTATTTTAGTGTGATTTGTTTTTTAATGTCATTGCGCAATTTTTTTTTTTAAATCAATGGTGTTATGAGTTATTGACCTTTTTAATGCTCCGATTATTTTATAGTCTCAAATATTCCACTTCAAAAAAATATTGGGTGAAAATATTGCATATTTTGTGTTTGTCATATAAAAAACTGAGCTGTTTTTTTTTTAAGAAGGGCCTAAAATGAAGAAACAAAAAACATAAACAACAATAAAACTTATAATTGACGGATAGATCTGAAGTTGATATCGAGGTTATTGTGTTAAAAGTAAACAGTAAAAAAAAATGTACAATTTATTTTTTAACACTTTAATGAGTCAAACACTTTGGGATCCCCAATTATTTTAGTGTGATTTGTTTTTTAATGTCATTGCTCAAAAAATAATAATGATTTAAAATCAATGGTGTTATGAGTTATTGGCCTTTTTAATGCTCCAATTATTATATAATCTGAAATATTCCACTTCAAAAAAATATTGGGTGAAAATATTGCATATTTTGTGATTTTTTTCCATAAAAAAACTGTTTTATTTGTGACAAAACAAGCATACAACTTAAGTCTTTAAAATCATTATATTGACAGATAGACCTACTGATCTAGAGATATAAAACTTGAATAATAATAAAAAAATATTATTGAATAATGACACATTTTTAATATTTTTTTGAGCAAAACCCTTTGGGGTCCCCGGGATCAAGCCTGAGTGGAGGCCCAAATTTATATTTTTTATACATATTTTGTATTGCTTTTTAATATAAAAAATATCAAAATGTACCTTGCCTTCCGCCTGATTGTAGCTGAGATAAACGCCAGCAACCCCAAAAGGGAATAAGCGGTAGGAAATGGATGGATTGATGGATGGATGGATGGGCCCCAGCTTGCTTTGATTTTTCAGTGTGCGGCCCTCAGTGGAAAAAGTTTGGACACCCCTGTTCTATGATAGTTATGTAGCAGTGTTCTATGATAGTTATGTAGCAGTGTTCTATGATAGTTATGTAACAGTGTTCTATGATAATTATGTAGCAGTGTTCTATGATAATTATGTAACAGTGTTCTATGATAATTATGTAGCAGTGATCTATGATAATTATGTAGCAGTGTTCTATGATAATTATGTAGCAGTGTTCTATGATAGTTATGTAACAGTGTTCTATGATAGTTATGTAACAGTGTTCTATGATAATTATGTAGCAGTGTTCTATGATAATTATGTAACAGTGTTCTATGATAATTATGTAGCAGTGATCTATGATAATTATGTAGCAGTGTTCTATGATAATTATGTAGCAGTGTTCTATGATAGTTATGTAACAGTGTTCTATGATAGTTATGTAACAGTGTTCTATGATAATTATGTAGCAGTGTTCTATGATAATTATGTAGCAGTGTTCTATGATAGTTATGTAACAGTGTTCTATGATAGTTATGTAACAGTGTTCTATGATAATTATGTAGCAGTGTTCTATGATAATTATGTAGCAGTGTTCTATGATAATTATGTAACAGTGTTCTATGATATTTATGTAGCAGTGTTCTATGATAATTATGTAACAGTGTTCTATGATAATTATGTAACAGTGTCCTATGATAATTATGTAACAGTGTTCTATGATAATTATGTAGCAGTGTTCTATGATAATTATGTAGCAGTGTTCTATGATAAATATGTAACAGTGTTCTATGATAATTATGTAACAGTGTTCTATGATAATTATGTAACAGTGTTCTATGATAATTATGTAACAGTGTTCTATGATAATTATGTAACAGTGTTCTATGATAATTATGTAACAGTGTCCTATGATAATTATGTAACAGTGTTCTATGATAATTATGTAGCAGTGTTCTATGATAATTATGTAACAGTGTTCTATGATAATTATGTAGCAGTGTTCTATGATAATTATGTAACAGTGTCTATGATAATCATGTAACAGTGTTCTATGATAATTATGTAACAGTGTTCTATGATAATTATGTAACAGTGTTCTATGATAAATATGTAACAGTGTTCTATGATAATTATGTAGCAGTGTTCTATGATAATTATGTAACAGTGTTCTATGATAATTATGTAACAGTGTTCTATGATAATTATGTAGCAGTGTTCTATGATAATTATGTAACAGTGTTCTATGATAATTATGTAACAGTGTTCTATGATAATTATGTAACAGTGTTCTATGATAATTATGTAGCAGTGTTCTATGATAATTATGTAGCAGTGTTCTATGATAATTATGTAACAGTGTTCCATGATAATTATGTAACAGTGTTCTATGATAATCATGTAACAGTGTTCTATGATAATTATGTAGCAGTGTTCTATGATAATTATGTAACAGTGTCCTATGATAATTATGTAGCAGTGTTCTATGATAATTATGTAACAGTGTTCTATGATAATTATGTAGCAGTGTTCTATGATAAATATGTAGCAGTGTTCTATGATAATTATGTAGCAGTGTTCTATGATAATTATGTAACAGTGTTCTATGATAATTATGTAGCAGTGTCTATGATAATTATGTAACAGTGTTCTATGATAATTATGTAACAGTGTTCTATGATAATTATGTAGCAGTGTCTATGATAATTATGTAACAGTGTCCTATGATAATTATGTAGCAGTGTTCTATGATAATTATGTAGCAGTGTCTATGATAATTATGTAACAGTGTTCTATGATAAATATGTAGCAGTGTTCTATGATAATTATGTAACAGTGTTCTATGATAATTATGTAACAAAGAAAGGTCTGAAACAGTGATTTCTCCCAACATGACATCCCAAGCTACCTTCGCTAAAAGACTTACTTCGACAAGCTTTTTTGTAAACACGGAATCACGAAGATTGTCGTTCTACACTCGCACTGATTCCACACTCTATGTTTATTATCTTTTATTTTGCGTCTTCCGCGGCCACCGAAAGTAGTGCAATGTCACAACTTTCCCGTCACATAAAGTAGGATTAGCACTAAAATAAATATCAACTGCGCCTTAGCGTTTATTCTTGTTTTAATCACACAAAATAACATCCACTTGTGTATCAACTACTACTTCATAAACTGTGTTGTTTTTATTCATCTCCAAAAACACTTTTATTTGTGCTTCTTTTACTTTGAAAAACCCTCACATGCCGTGAATTGTATCATAAAAATGCCTTATCCAGACATCCAGCTGCATGCCGCCCCGCCACAATAAAAGCATTTGTATTTGTGTACTGCTCATACTGTACATGCTAATTATGCCTTTTCAGCGCATTAAAAAGAGCAGAACTTACTCAACTTGTGAGGCTGCTTCATGAATAAAGACTTTATCTTGACAACATGTCTAACTCTGTTTTATGCTTCCTTCTTCCAACATCCACAAAACTTAAATTATAAAGCAGGGGTCACCAAGGCGGGCACCAGGTGGCCCGTAAGGACCAGATGAGTCGCCCGTTCTAAAAATAGCTCAAATAGCAGCACTTACCAGTGAGCTGCCTCTATATTTTAAATTGTATTTATTTACTAGCAAGCTGGTCTCGCTTTGCTGGACATTTTTAATTCTAAGAGAGACAAAACTCAAATAGAATTTGAAAATCCCAGAAAATATTTTAAAGACTTGGTCTTCACTTGTTTAAATAAATGTTTTTTTGTTTTTTTTACTTTGCTTCTTATAACTTTCAGAAAGACAATTTTAGAGAAAAAATACAACCTTAAGAGTGATTTTAGGATTTTTAAACACATATACCTTTTTACCTTTTAAATTCCTTCCTCTTCTTTCCTGACAATTTAAAGTTCAATCAATGTTCAAGTAAATGTATTTTTTTTAATTGTAAAGAATAATAAATACATTTTAATTTGATTCTTCATTTTAGCTTCTGTTTTTTCGATGAAGAATATCTGTGAAATATTTCTTCAAACTTATGATTAATATTCAAAAAAAATATTCTGCCAAATATAGAAAATCTGTAGAATCAAATTAAAATTTTATTTCACAGTTTTTTGAATTTCTTGTTCTGGAAAATCTAGTAAAAATAATGATTTGTCTTTGTTAGAAATATAGCTTGGTCCAATTTGTTATATATTCTAACAAAGTGCAGATTGGATTTCAACACATTTAAAACATGTCATCGACATTCTAAAATTAATCTTAATCAGGAAAAATTACTAATGATGTTCCATAATTATTATTTTTTTTATTTTTTCAAAAAGATTCGAATTAGCTAGTTTTTCTTTTCAATTTTTTCGGTTGAATTTTAAAGAGTCAAAATTGAAGATAAACTATGTTTCATAATTTAATTTTCTTTTTTTTTTCGTGTTTTCTCCTCTTTTAAACCGTTCAATGAAGTGGTTTTTTTCATCATTTATTCTCTACAAAAAACATTCAGTAAAAGGAAAAAAAATGTACGAGAAATACCCATTTTTTTAATATATATATATAGATTTATTTATTAAAGGTAAATTGAGCAAATTGGTTATTTCTGGCAATTTATTGAAGTGTGTATCAAACTGGTAGCCCTTGGCATTAATCAGTACCCAAGAAGTAGCTCTTGCTTTCAAAAAGGTTGGTGAGCCCTGCCATACACAGTGTGGAGCCGCTTCATTAAGTTAATAATAATAATCGCCTCTATTACGGCAAATCTACTGCATTTCTTAGTATGCTAAGTACTATTATGTATCATTATCACTGGAGGACAAAGCTAAACATGTTACACAGACAAGAACAGGTTTCTCATTGTCATCCCATTGGGTTGAGTTTTTCCTTGCCCTGATGTGGTTGTGGCTTGCACAGCCCTTTGAGACACTTGTAATTCAGGGCTGTATAAGTAAACATTGATTGATTGAACAGACATGCTAAGCTAACCGCTAGTCCAGCTTCAGGAACATGAGCTTAGCGAAGTTGAAGAACGTTACTGCAGAAGGTGAGCAGTTCTTAACAGGAAATGAAGAAAATAAGAGTAAGAGAGAGGATAATGTTGCAGATTCCTACATCCATGAGTGCGACGGACCGATACCAACACCGATCACATGTATCAACATGCGAATGTAGTTGTGGCGACCGTTTGACAATAGCAACACAATACTTGAACTACTTCCTTATTCCCTTTTGCTACACACAAAGGCAATAACACGCAATAACAAAAGCAAAAAGGACTACTCGTTTAAATCTTGAGGGTTTGGTATTATTCCCGTAGTTTGTAAACATTGAGAAAAAAAGATATATTTGAGACGTAATCGCCTCACTGTCCACACCATGCCCTCCTCTTACCGTGTAAGTGTACCGACGGTGATGATGCTACTCTTATTTTGTCCATTTCCTGTCCCGTCGACACTTCTACAACTTTACTACGCACCTATTTCTTGGCGTCCTTTAAAGCGAGCTTAGCGATTAGCCTAGCTATTAGCCTAGCCGGCTCGTTTAGCCTCGTCCTCCAGTGATAACGCTACATGAGATCCTAAGAAACAATTATTTTGCCACATTGGAGGTGATGACTAACACGGCGTCAGTTTGAGGGATCGTTTGTGATCGGTAAAGCTTTTAATCTGTGTCAGCATTGTCACTATCAGTGCGATACATAAGAGGAGGGCGATACATTGGTAGTGTTGATACCAAGAGTAGTATCAGTATGTGATTGATACGAGATTATGTAATAAAAGAAAAATAAGGAATAAGTCAAATACGGTTTTGATATTGTTCCAACGGATTGAAAAGTTGGTATCAGAGTTGGCATTGGTGGATCTCCCTTCGTGTGAGCGTGTGTTGTGTGTGAGGACAAAGCAGGCCATTGAAGGCCAGCTGGGGGCGGAGCGGCGATGGAACCTCACAAAGAGACTCTCATTCCTCCAAAACCCCCCGCCCCCCACCCTCCCTCCCCCACAAAACTCATCCGCTGCGTCAAGGAAGTTCACCAGCCAGAATGTCCCGTATCGTCATAATGAGAGCTCAGACTATATTACTGGTATCCTTTTTTTTTATTATAAAAAGCTGATGTTAAAATCGGCTAATGTACATCCTTAGGGCGGGGGTCGGCAACCTGGGGCTCTTTAACGCCGCCCTGGTGGATCCCTGGAGCTTTTAAAAAAATGTTTGATATTGGAAAAAGATGGGGGAAAATACACATTTTGTGTTTAATTAATGTTTGTGTGGGAGGACAAACATGACACCAACCTTCCTACATGTTTTGTTAATGTTTATGTAGGAGGACAAACCTTCCTACATGTTTTATTAATGTTTGTGTGGGAAGACAAACCTTCCTACATGTTTTATTAATGTGTGTGTAGGAGGACAAACCTTCCTACATGTTTTATTAATGTTTGTGTAGGAGGACAAACCTTCCTACGTGTTTTATTAATGTTTGTGTAGGAGGACAAACCTTCCTACGTGTTTTATTAATGTTTAAGTAGGAGGACAAACCTTCCTACATGTTTTATTAATGTTTGTGTAGGAGGACAAACCTTCCTACGTGTTTTATTAATGTTTGTGTAGGAAGACAAACCTTCCTACTGTACATGTTTTATTAATGTTTATGTGGGAAGACAAACCTTCCTACATGTTGTATTAATGTTTATGTAGGAGGACAAACCATCCTACATGATTTATTAATGTTTATGTAGGAGGACAAACGTTCCTACATGTTTTATTAATGTTTATGTAAGAGGACAAACCTTCCTACATGTTTTATTAATGTTTATGTAGGAGGACAAACATTCTTACATGTTTTATTAATGTTTATGTAGGAGGACAAACCTTCCTACATGTTTTATTAATGTTTGTGTAGGAGGACAAACCTTCCTACATGTTTTATTGATGTTTATGTAGGAGGACAAACCTTCCTACATGTTTTATTAATTTTTATGTAGGAGGACAAACCTTCCTACATGTTTTATTAATGTTTATGTAGGAGGACAAACCTTCCTACATGTTTTATTAATGTTTGTGTAGGAGGACAAACCTTCCTACATGTTTTATTAATTTTTATGTAGGAGGAAAAACCTTCCTACATGTTTTATTAATGTTTATGTAGGAGGACAAATCTTTCTACATGTTTTATTAATATTTGTGTAGGAGGACAAACCTTTCTACATGTTTTATTAATGTTTATGTAGGAGGACAAACCTTCCTACATGTTTTATTAATGTTTATGTAAGAGGACAAACCTTCCTACATGTTTTATTAATGTTTATGTAGGAGGACAAACCTTCCTACATGTTTTATTAATGTTTGTGTAGGAGGACAAACCTTCCTACATGTTTTATTAATGTTAATGTAGGAGGACAAACCTTCCTACATGTTTTATTAATTTTTATGTAGGAGGACAAACCTTCCTACATGTTTTATTAATGTTTATGTAGGAAGACAAACCTTCCTACATGTTTTATTAATGTTTGTGTAGGAGGACAAACCTTCCTACATGTTTTATTAATTTTTATGTAGGAGGACAAACCTTCCTACATGTTTTATTAATTTTTATGTAGGAGGAAAAACCTTCCTACATGTTTTATTAATGTTTATGTATGAGGACAAATCTTTCTACATGTTTTATTAATATTTGTGTAGGAGGACAAACCTTCCTACATGTTTTATTAATGTTTATGTAGGAGGACAAACTATCCTACATGTTTTATTAATGTTTGTGTAGGAGGACAAACCTACCTACATGTTTTATTAATGCTTGTGTAGGAGGACAAACCTTCCTACATGTTTTATTAATGTTTATGTAGGAGGACAAACCTTCCTACATGTTAGAAATGCCACTCTTAATACCAAACTTGTTTCACTGATGACAGCATTTGGCAAACACTGTTTTGTCCTAACAGATTCAGCGGTCCTTGAACTCACCATACACAAACATCAGAAATGCAGCCAATATTATGTACGGGTAATGTGTCATGAAACATGTAAATAAACTAAATACAAATACCGAATTTCCTTGAATTGCCGCCAGGTATATAGTATGCGTCTGCCTAGAATTTCCGCAGGGTCAAACTCGTCACGTCACGAGTGACACTTCACCTGTCATCATTTTCAAAATGGAGGAGGCTGATTTCAATCATTGTAGATCGCATAAAGGAAAGAATATTAAGAGCTATTCGGTAGGATTTAAGGTCCAAGCTATTGAATATGCTAAAAAGAACAGTAAGCAGCTATGTTTTATTAATATACCGTAGCTGCGTGTGTCAAATATGAGTCATTAAATGACTCCCGCCTCCTGGTGGTAGAGGGCGCTAGTGATCCTTCCTGCGACTACTCGGCTGCAGAAGAAGTGACAACAAGCAGCAATCCTTTATTTTTTCCTCTCGCTTGCACTTTTAACATGGAGGATTACATATCTAAAATAAAACAGTTTTCTAAACTGGACTTTCAATCGAAGCAGGAGGTAATAAAGGAAGATCTCCATCGAGACAGAGAGACTTTTAAAACTGAAGAAAGATAAGGAAGACTTCAATAAACAAGTTATCGATGCTTTTGATCAGAAGGAGCTGCGCATGGACTTCATTTATAAGTAAAGTTAAGACCATAATAATATATATTTTTTTAAATTAAATGAGCTTTTCATGATGGTATCCTTACATCACACTCAAATTTCTAAGCGCAGGCCTAAATTTACCGCATGCCTTTGGTAAACGCCGGAGTGAGAGGAGGTTTTAAATTAATTGGCGCCCCGGCGGCAATTCAAGGAAATACGGTAAACTAAATGGGCTCAAGTATAGCTACAAATGAGGAAAAATGATGCAATATGTACATACATCTAGCCTAAATAGCATGTTGGCATTGATTAGCTTGCAGTGACCAATTATGCCTGATTAGCACTCAACAATAACAACAAAGCTAACCTTTGTGCATTCACGCACAGTATAAAACGTTTGGTGGACGAAAGGAGACGAAGAAGGAGTGGCATAAAAGACGTCTTTCTGTGGCAGCGTCGGAGAAAGTCATACATGTAAACAAACTGTTGAGTCACCGTCCACACAATGGTGGGTTCAAGGGCCGCTGAAAATAGTAGGACAAAACCAAATACTCTCATTAGTGAAGCATAAACACAAACTTTTTGGGCTTTTTTGACATTTAGGAAGGTTTGTGTCGTGTTTGTCCTCCTACAGAAGCCATGATATAACAAAAAACATATTTTAGGCTTCAATGTGGCCAAGGACGAGTCCCACACCTAGAGAAGTGTCCCCCACACAAACATCTGTTCAGCTCCAGCGTGTCCGATTAAGTGTCGATCATCTGATAGCGTCTGCTGAGGAAGGTTGCCGGGAGACATGACCAAAGTTACGTGATCTTACAAATGGGCATGGCCTGCTTAGGCCCGGCAACAACATGGACTCAGAAAGACTGGGTGTTGTTGCTACTAGTAATGTCTCTCTCAGCTGGACTCACTTGTAATACACGTTCCCGCCACTTGTGGCAGTAATGACAAAGTCAAACATGCAGAAGAAGTCATAAAGAACTTTCTGAAGTGAGAACATAACGGCTTAAGTGGTGAACCTTCATTTTCATTTGCACTTCAATTGTATCGACAGTTTATTTAAAGTTCACAATTGTCGAGAAAGACATGACGACGGATGTCATTTTTTAAAAGACATTCCTGTTATGATCCGCTGCCCGGATCATATTCTGTTTACATTCTCTAGTCACTTGCGCTGGGGCCTATCTCAGCTACAATCGGGCGGAAGGCAGCCGCCTTAACAACAAAGAGCCACCGCCTGAACTAAAGTCTTAACAAGCTGCTCTGCCTCTGCCTCTGTCAGTACATCTCTGCAGCACCCAGCATTGTCCCACCCACACAACCCTCTGATTGGTTACACGCAGAGCGGTAACAGCCAATCAGCAGTGGGTATTCAGAGCGCAGGGAGTCTGTGCTCCAGCGTCGCGATGAGCAGAAAGGTGTTTAGCAGGTGAGCTTAATGCAGCGGACTCTCCCCAAATCATAATAAACACCTCCCAGTCAACTATATTACATTATGTTTTTTACAAGTGTATGTACACATTTGACCACCACTGTATATACACACATATACACATATACATACATATATTGTATGTATATGTACACATACATATACATATATATGTATTTATATGTATATATATATGTATATGTGTATATATGTGTATGTATATATATATGTATGTTAATATGTATATGTATATATATGTATACATATATGTATGTATGTATGTATATATATATATATGTGTATATATATATATATACTGTATGTATACATATATACATATATATATATATATATATATATATATATATATATATATATATATATATATATATATATATATATATATCTTGATTGGATTATCCAGAGAATAGTGCTCGATACCGTGGTAGAGCGCAATATGTAGGTGTGGGAAAAAATCACAAGACTACTTCATCTCTACAGAACTGTTTCATGAGGGGTTCCCTCAATCATCAGGAGATTTTAATGGAAGCATTCACATACAATGGTTTATATAGGGCACAGAGTGGGTGGGTACAGGCAGGCGTAGGGTGTGGTGATTGGCTCATGTGTTACCTAGGAGGTGTTTCCGTCTGTGGCGGCATGTTGAAATGATTTCACTGCGCTTGTTGAGGGATGACAGGTCTGGATTATATATAATAAACAGTCTCTCTTTTAAGCATAGGTTGCATCTTTTATTACCACTGTTGTAAGGTGTGCTGGATGCAAGAATTTGCCATGTTATTGAATATTTAACATTATTGTCTTTGAGGTTCCAAATGTATGTGAATGCTTCCATTAAAATCTCCTGATGATTGAGGGAACCCCTCATGAAACAGTTCTGTAGAGATGAAGTAGTCTTGTAATTTTTTCCCACACCTACGTATATATATATATATATCAGGTCAGGTCAGGTCGGTTGGATCTGCTACTGGTAACGTGTAATCCAGTACAACCTGTTTCAGGGTCGGGCTGCCAATGACTCAACTGGCACTCCCATTAGTCCCCAACTGGGGCTGTTGAGGTGGGTGGCTAGACACCCTGGTGGAAGCAAAAACAAGACTCGCCAAAGGCCAAAGAATGCTAGCCCTTCAGCCCTCTAGCAGGGTAGGAAGAGCTCAACATCCTTGGCCGGATGTCTTCCTAGAAGAAGGACAACTCTGACTACAAACCTGGGTATGTAATACCCGTAGAGTTGGTGTTTACACTGCACCAATGGGCGGATGAGCTGAACAAACCAGCAAACGGCCAGGGCGGAGGAGGTCTATACATAGACTCAACGACCATGTGTAAAGGAGTAAACTTTCCAAAATCAGGAGAGGACCCCCAAAGGCGGATTGGTGCCTTGCAAACACTGTTTCGGCAGCTCCAGCATCCAAGCTGATGCCAAACGTAATGCTCAGCATTCCTTTGGATTTTATCAGCAAGGCCGAGAGTGGAATCCTGACGACTGGGCAACCCAGGATCTCCATTTATAATGCCCAGGCTTACGCTCTGGAAAGGACACTCCAGCTTCACTTTAACCAAGTGTGGAAACAACACGGATTCTGACAGTTATGGGTTATAAGCCCCCATCCAATTGGCGTAGGAAAGCGGCGGCACGGGTCAGTTTCGACGGTGGAAGGGATCATCGTGTCTTATTGGTCGACTACCGTCCGCCTTAAGCCAGGCAGCCCCTGGTCAAAAAGGTGTTGTCCCGCCAACATTTTCCTGCTTCTGTGGGTGCCTGGAGCTCAGCGTACCGCAAAGGCATGAAAAGCAGACGGTTAATTTTATGTACCAGACAAACAAAACAAGAAAAGAAAGAAGACTACAGCTCTTCGATAAGCAAGCTGGAATGTGCGAGCAATGTGCACAGGAATCTCTTATGATCTTCGTGAAGTGGACGACGCTAGAAAGACGGCCATCATAGATAAGGAGCTTGCCAGGCTTGATGTCAACATAGCTGCTCTTCAAGAAACTAGGCTGGCCTCCAGTGGGTCTCTCAGAGAGGTTAACTATACATTCTTTTGGAAAGGTATAGAACCTGAGGAGCTGCTTTTGCAATCAGAAACACACTTTTGGCTTCAGTGGAACCTCCATCAGGAGGTACGGAGCGATTGCTGGCTATCCGTTTCAGCACTGTTACAGGTCCAGTGAACATTCTCAGTGTCTATGCTCCTACTCTTTCTTCAGCTGAGGAGATTAAAGATAAATTCTATGAACAACTTGATGAGCAGATCAAGGGTTTTCCTAAAGATGAGTGCTTAATCGTCCTTGGTGATTTTAATGCCAGAGTAGGCGCAGACCATGCATCATGGCCATCTTGCTTGGGTAACCATGGCATCGGAAATCCATCCATCCATCCATCATCTTCCGCTTATCCGAGGTCGGGTCGCGGGGGCAACAGCCTAAGCAGGGAAACCCAGACTTCCCTCTCCCCAGCCACTTCGTCTAGCTCTTCCCGGGGGATCCCGAGGCGTTCCCAGGCCAGCCGGGAGACATAGTCTTCCCAACGTGTCCTGGGTCTTCCCCGTGGCCTCCTACCGGTTGGACGTGCCCTAAACACCTCCCTAGGGAGGCGTTCGGGTGGCATCCTGACCAGATGCCCGAACCACCTCATCTGGCTCCTCTCCATGTGAAGGAGCAGCGGCTTTACTTTGAGTTCCTCCCGGATGGCAGAGCTTCTCACCCTATCTCTAAGGGAGAGCCCCGCCACACGGCGGAGGAAACTCATTTCGGCCGCTTGTACCCGTGATCTTATCCTTTCGGTCATGACCCAAAGCTCATGACCATAGGTGAGGATGGGAACGTAGATCGACCGGTAAATTGAGAGCTTTGCCTTCCGGCTCAGCTCCTTCTTCACCACAACGGACCGGTACAACGTCCGCATTACTGAAGACGCCGCACCGATCCGCCTGTCGATCTCACGATCCACTCTTCCCTCACTCGTGAACAAGACTCCTAGGTACTTGAACTCCTCCACTTGGGGCAGGGTCTCCTCCCCAACCCGGAGATGGCACTCCACCCTTTTCCGGGCGAGAACCATGGACTCGGACTTGGAGGTGCTGATTCTCATTCCGGTCGCTTCACACTCGGCTGCGAACCGATCCAGCGAGAGCTGAAGATCCCGGTCAGATGAAGCCATCAGGACCACATCATCTGCAAAAAGCAGAGACCTAATCCTGCGGTTACCAAACCGGAACCCCTCAACGCCTTGACTGCGCCTAGAAATTCTGTCCATAAAAGTTATGAACAGAATCGGTGACAATCGGTGACAACGGCATCGGAAACGGCATCGGAAAGATGAACATAAATGGCCAGAGGCTGCTGAAACTCTGCACCTATCACAACATCTGTATTACAAACACCTTTTTTAAGAGCAAACCATAGCACAAAGTATCATGGAAACATCCCAGGTCTCATCGATGGCATCAGCTTGATCTGATAATCACTAGACGCTCGACACTAAATAACATTCTTATTACCAGAAGCTATCATAGTGCAGATTGCAATACGGACCATGCCCTCGTGAGCGCCAAAGTGCGCCTTCAGCCCCGTAAAATTCACCGCTCCAAGGCAAAGAGTCGTGCCTGCATTGACACATCAAAGATGTCAATTTCAAGCAACATGGATGATTATGTATCAACCCTGGACCACGCTCTTCAAAACCTGCCGAAGCATAATAGTACAGCAAAATGGAACGCCATGAAAGAAGTAATTTACAATACAGCTATTTCTACTTTAGGGAAGAAGGAAAGACTTGTCACGACAGGTTTAATGCTTAGCTACCAATCATGGAACCAGCAATTGAGGACAAACGCAAAGCATTTCTGACATACTAGAGGTGTCCAAATTCTCAGTCACTTGCAACACTCAAGAGTACTCGTGGTTCCACACAGCGCATTGCCAGACAGTGTGCAAACAACTATTGGCAGCAGCTCTGCAAAGATATCCAGATGAGTGCTGAATCTGGTAACATCCGTGGCATGTACAACGGTATCAAGAAAGCAGTAGGACCTGCTGTAAAACGGACTACTCCAATTAAATCTCGGCTAGGGGAGAAGATCACCAATCGTGAAGAACAGATGATCAGATGGGTCGAGCACTACTCAGAACTCAATCAATCAATCAATCAATGTTTATTTATATAGCCCCAAATCACAAATGTCTCAAAGGACTGCACAAATCATTACGACTACAACATCCTCGGAAGAACCCACAAAAGGGCAAGGAAAACTCACACCCAGTGGGCAGGGAGAATTCACATCCAGTGGGACGCCAGCGACAATGCTGACTATGAGAAACCTTGGAGAGGACCTCAGATGTGGGCAACCCCCCCCCCTCTAGGGGACCGAAAGCAATGGATGTCGAGCGGGTCTAACATGATACTGTGAAAGTTCAATCCATAGTGGCTCCAAGACAGCAGTGAGAGTCCCGTCCACAGGAAACCATCTCAAGCGGATCAGCAGCGTAGAGATGTCCCCAACCGATACAGGCGAGCGGTCCATCCTGGGTCCCGACGAGCGGTCCATCCTGGGTCTCGACTCTGGACAGTCAGTACTTCATCCATGGTCATCGGACCGGACCCCCTCCACAAGGGAGGGGGGGACATAGGAGAAAGAAAAGAAGCGGCAGATCAACTGGTCTAAAAAGGAGGTCTATTTAAAGGCTAGAGTATACAGATGAGTTTTAAGATGAGACTTACAGCCGTGAAACAACTGTCTCTGATGCTGCTCTAAATTATACGAAGGAGCTACCAATCATGAATGAACTCGACGAAGTGCCTACAATGGCGGAGCTTGAAAAAGCTATTGATTCACTTCCATCTGACAAAACACCAGGTAATGATAACATTCCACCTGAAGCTATCAAGCAAGGGAAGCCAGCCCTACTTAAACCACTATACGAATGACTGTGTCTTTTCTGGGGGGAAGAAGGAGTACCTCAGGACATGCGTGATGCCACTATTGTGACACTTTATAAGAATAAAGGGGACCGCAGTATCTACAATAGCTATAGAGGAATATTTCTCTGGATTGGTTTATGCACACATTATACTAAACAGGCTACAGATACTTGCAGATCGTATCGATCCTGAATCCCAATGTGGTTTCAGGGCTGGAAGATCGACGACTGACATGATATTTTCAGTCAGGCAGATTCAAGAGAAGAGTAGAGAACAAGATCAACCTCTTTACATGATGTTCATAGATCTAACTAAGGCAGGGGTAGGGAACCTATGGTTCTAGAGCCAGATGTGGCTCTTTTGATGACTGCATCTGGCTCTCAGATCAATCTTAGCTGACATTGCTTAACACGATATTTATGAATAATTCCGCTGGAATTCACAGTGCTAAAAATAATGTTCAAAATATAAAACATTCTCATGCATTTAAATCCATCCATCCGTTTCCTACCGCACCTGTTCAAGAAGTCGCATTAATGGTAAGAAGTATTTTATGTCACAATGGGGGGGTCGCAGCTTGCTGCGGGGTCGTTCTCCCAGGTAGGCAGACGGACTACTCGGGACATGGCATTTAGGTAAAAATATGACTTAATTTAAACTAGAAAAAGATACAAACAAAAATTGCTCACAGCGGAGGCACAACTTGGGCTAAGGAAGAAAGCTAACGCATAAACAGACTATGAACATAAATCAAACAAAACTTACTTGGCATGGCATGAAGCACGAAACTATGGCAAGGCATGAAACAAGTCAGCACAGAGCAAGAAAAGATCACATTGACGCCAGGGCGACTGACTGGCAAAGACGAGCTCAAATGCTGCCTCTGATTAGTGCTCGGGAAGCAGGTGAGCGGGCATTTTGTCCACCAGAGACAGGTGGACAAAATGAGTAACCAAGGAAACCAGACAAGGGAGTGGAAAAAAAACAGGAACTTAAAGAGTCCAAAAGACAAACAGCACATGGCCAAACAAAAACATGACATTTGATTTATTATTGGTTAGCTTCAGAATAACAATATTATTAAAAAGAATAAGAGACTTATTATACTCAAAAAATGTTGGTCTTACTTAAAAATGCACACATTTAGTTGTATTCAGTGTTAAAAAATATGATATGGCTCTCACTCATTATCAATCAATGTTTATTTATATAGCCCCAAATCACAAATGTCTCAAAGGACTGCACAAACCATTACGACTACAACATCCTCGGAAGAACCCACAAAAGGGCAAGGAAAACTCACACCCAGTGGGCAGGGAGAATTCACATTCAGTGGGACGCCAGCGACAATGCTGACTATGAGAAACCTTGGAGAGGACCTCAGATGTGGGCAACCCCCCCCCTCTAGGGGACCGAAAGCAATGGATGTCGAGCGGGTCTAACATGATACTGTGAAAGTTCAATCCATAGTGGCTCCAAGACAGCAGTGAGAGTCCCGTCCACAGGAAACCATCTCAAGCGGATCAGCAGCGTAGAGATGTCCCCAACCGATACAGGCGAGCGGTCCATCCTGGGTCCCGACGAGCGGTCCATCCTGGGTCTCGACTCTGGACAGTCAGTACTTCATCCATGGTCATCGGACCGGACCCCCTCCACAAGGGAGGGGGGGACATAGGAGAAAGAAAAGAAGCGGCAGATCAACTGGTCTAAAAAGGAGGTCTATTTAAAGGCTAGAGTATACAGATGAGTTTTAAGATGAGACTTAAATGCTTCTACTGAGGTAGCATCTCGAACTGTTACCGGGAGGGCATTCCAGAGTACTGGAGCCCGAACGGAAAACGCTCTATAGCCCGCAGACTTTTTTTGAGCTGACAGACCTGGACTACTTACTTGAGACAAGAGCGTCGACTTAACGCTTTCCACATGCGGTGCATCTAACGTATCCTTGGTATTAGTCGCAGGACTATATTCCACACAGTGTCATTTTCAGCGGGCTAATATCCATAGCATGAACTCTCTTCTTAGCCAGTGCCGTCTTCCATGGCTAGGACATGTTTGGCGGGTGAAAGACAGACGGCTTCCCAAGGAAATTATGTATGGACAACTTAAAACTCATTTGTATACTCTAGCCTTTAAATAGACTCCCTTTTTAGACCAGTTGATCTGCCGTTTCTTTTCTTTTTCTTCTATGTCCCTCTGTGTATCGGCTGGGGACATCTCTGCGCTGCTGGTCCGCTACCCTTGGGATGGTTTCCTGCTGGCTCCGCTGTGGACGGGACTCTCGCTGCTGTGTCTTGGATCCTCTTTGGACTGGACTCTCGCGACTGTGTTGTATCCATTGTGGATTGAACTTTCACAGTATCATGTTAGACCCGCTCGACATCCATTGCTTTCCTCCTCTCTAAGGTTCTCATAGTCATCATTGTCACCGACGTCCCACTGGGTCATTATTGTCACCAATGTCCCACTGGGTGTGAGTTTTCCTTGCCCTTATGTGGGCCTACCGAGGATGTCGTGGTGGTTTGTGCAGCCCTTTGAGACACTAGTGATTTAGGGCTATATAAGTAAACATTGATTGATTGATTGACAACTAGCTGCTGGTTACAAACGTGTTGGTCGTCCCTCCCTCCGGTCCAAGGACGCATGCAAAAGAGATCTGAAGGCGTGTAATATTCCTCTAGACAGCTGGGAATAGGCGGAGAACCGAAATGTCTGGCGTCAAGCGGTTGGACGGGGTACTGCAGAGGCTGATTTGAGGAGAGGCCAGCTCGCAGAGGAGAAGAGAGACAGGAGGAAACATACTGCAAATACCATTGCACAGTAGGAGCGGGACCAAGTCTCTACACATGTTTGTGCAAAGTGCAACAGGGACTGTCACTCAAGATTTGGACTGTACAGCCAAGCTAGGCCTTAATGTACCGTTATCAACAAAACATCAAGTTAAAATGTGAAAATTATAATTAAATAAGGACATTGTATAATTACAACGTTCATTTAAAAACTGAATAGATTTTACAAATAATTGACTAAAATAGGATGACAAAACTATTTTTTTTTAAAAACTATTAATAATGATTAAAGTACCATTACAAAATTAAAAAATAAATGAAAAAAAATAATTAATAAAACATCAAATCAAAATAAGTGTGACACAGGAGCGTAAATTAGCATGGTCATCTGTGACTAAGCTGCCAAATAGATATATATATGTATGTATATCCATCCATCCATTTTCTACTGCTTATTCCCTTTTGGGGTCGCGGGGGGCGCTGGCGCCTATCTCAGCTACAATCGGGCGGGAGGCGGGGTACACCCTGGACAAGTCGCCACCTCATCGCAGGGCCAACACAGATAGACAGACAACATTCACACACTAGGGACCATTTAGTGTTGCCAATCAACCTATCCCCAGGTGCATGTCTTTGGAGGTGGGAGGGGCCTATCCCCAGGTGCATGTCTTTGGAGGTGGGAGGGGCCTATCCCCAGGTGCGTGTCTTTGGTGGGAGGGGCCTATCCACAGGTGCATGTCTTTGGAGGTGGAAGGGGCCTATCCCCAGGTGCATGTCTTTGGAAGTGGGAGGGGCCTATACCAGGTGCATGTCTTTGGAGGTGGGAGGGGCCTATCCCCAGGTGCGTGTCTTTGGAGGTGGGAGGGGCCTATCCCCAGGTGCATGTCTTTGGAGGTGGGAGGGGCCTATCCCCAGGTGCGTGTCTTTGGAGGTGGGAGGGGCCTATCCCCAGGTGCATGTCTTTGGAAGTGGGAGGGGCCTATCCCCAGGTGCGTGTCTTTGGTGGAAGGGGCCTATCCCCAGGTGCATGTCTTTGAAGGTGGGAGGGGCCTATCCCCAGGTGCATGTCTTTGGAGGTGGGAGGGGCCTATCCCCAGGTGCATGTCTTTGGAGGTGGGAGGAACCTATCCCCAGGTGCATGTCTTTGGAGGTGGGAGGGGCCTATCCCCAAGTGCATGTCTTTGGAGGTGGGAGGGGCCTATCCCCAGGTGCATGTCTTTGGAGGTGGGAGGGGCCTATCCCCAGGTGCGTGTCTTTAGAGGTGGGAGGGGCCTATCCCCACGTGCATGTCTTTGGAGGTGGGAGGGGCCTATCCCCAGGTGCGTGTCTTTGGAGGTGGGAGGGGCCTATCCCCAGGTGCGTGTCTTTGGTGGGAGGGGCCTATCCCCAGGTGCATGTCTTTGGAGGTGGGAGGGGCCTATCCCCAAGTGCATGTCTTTGAAGGTGGGAGGGGCCTATCCCCAGGTGCATGTCTTTGAAGGTGGGAGGGGCCTATCCCCAGGTGCATGTCTTTGGAGGTGGGAGGGGCCTATCCCCAGGTGCATGTCTTTGGAGGTGGGAGGGGCCTATCCCCAAGTGCATGTCTTTGAAGGTGGGAGGGGCCTATCCCCAAGTGCATGTCTTTGAAGGTGGGAGGGGCCTATCCCCAAGTGCATGTCTTTGGAGGTGGGAGGAAGCCGGAGTACCCGGAGGGAACCCACGCATTCATGGGGAGAACATGCAAACTCCACACAGAAAGATCCCGAGCCTCATCGCAGGATATATATATATATATACATATATATATATATATATATATAAAAATATATATATATATATATATATATATATATACAGTTTTGTTTTTTTAGGTGTAGTACAGTATGCAGTGCTACTCAGATGGAAAAGGACAGTGTTATAGTTTTCCTAAAGATCACTAACCCATAAAGAGAAAAAATGTCCAAATGTCTTAATGAGCAAATGGAAAAATGCCTAAGAAGAAAAACAACAACAAATGTGGCGAGGCAGCTGCCTGATGGCGTGCGGTGTACAGAATAAAGACGACATTAACAGAATCTTGTGCTGCAGGCGACCTGATGGTGTCCTCATTGTGGTCGCTGCAGCTGATCGTCACATGGACGGTCCACACACACACACACACACACACACACATTGCCCCATGAGAGCAGGCCCCCTGAGGGTTTTCTCTTATCACCAGATTCCATGTTAAACCATCACAAAAACTGGATTCCTTGAAAAAGCCTTTGAAAGTCTTCCTGTTGATGCCGGGGATTTATTACTGAGCTGGTGTCGCCGACATGTCACTAGGTAGAAGATTACATCACCATATAACACAGGATAAAGATTTTATGCAAATGAATTGCATTTAGCGACTGAATGTAAGAATAATAACCTAAGCGTGTGTGTGTGTCTTTCTTCTCACTTCCTCTGAAACAGTAAAAGTCCCACCGAGCCACGTTTGTTTACGATGAGCTCAGAAGAATGATACAACTTATTATCATCTGTTATTGTTTTAAATGGATATTTAACTGGGCAGCACGGTGGCAGAGGGGTTAGTGCGTCTGCGTCACAATACAAAAGTCCTGAGTAGTCCTGGGTTCAATCCCAGGCTCTTTCTGTGTGGAGTTTGCATGTCCTCCCCGTGACTGCGTGGGCTCCCACCTATAAAGACATGCACCTGGGGATAGGCCCCGCCCACCTCCAAAGACACGCACCTAGGGATAGGTCCCTCCCACCTCCAAATAAAAGCACCTGGGGATAGGCCCCTCCAACCTCCAAAGACATGCACCTGGGGATAGGCCCCTCCCACCTCCAAAGACACGCACCTGGGGATAGGCCGCTCCCACTTCAAAAGACTTGCACCTGGGGATAGGCCCCTCCCACCTCTAAAGACATGCACCTGGGGATAGGCCCCTCCCACCTATAAAGACATGCACCTGGGGATAGGCCCCTCCCACCTCCAAAGACATGCACCTGGGGATAGGCCCCTCCCACCTCCAAAGACACGCACCTGGGGATAGGCCGCTCCCACTTCCAAAGACTTGCACCTGGGGATAGGCCCCTCCCACCTCTAAAGACATGCACCTGGGGATAGGCCCCTCCTACCTATAAAGACATGCACCTGGGGATAGGCCCCTCCCACCTCCAAAGACATGCACCTGGGGATAGGCCCCTCCCACCTCCAAAGACATGCACCTGGGGATAGGCCCCGCCCACCTCCAAAGACACGCACCTAGGGATAGGCCCCTCCCACCTCCAAATAAATGCACCTGGGGATAGGCCCCTCCCACCTCCAAAGACATGCACCTGGGGATAGGCCCCTCCCACCTCCAAAGACACGCACCTGGGGATAGGCCGCTCCCACTTCCAAAGACTTGCACCTGGGGAAAGGCCCCTCCCACCTCTAAAGACATGCACCTGGGGATAGGCCCCTCCCACCTATAAAGACATGCACCTGGGGATAGGCCCCTCCCACCTCCAAAGACATGCACCTGGGGATAGGCCCCTCCCACCTCCAAAGACATGCACCTGGGGATAGGCCCCTCCCACCTCCAAAGACATGCACCTGGGGATAGGTTGATTGGCAACACTAAATGGTCCCTAGTAAGCAGAGGTGGGTAGTAACACGCTACATTTACTCCGTTACATCTCCTTGAGTAACTTTTGGGATAAATTGTACTTCTAAGAGTTAGTTTTTATGCAACATACTTTTACTTTTACTTGAGTATATTTATAGAGAAGAAACGCTACTTTTACTACGCTCCACTTATCTACAATAACCTCGTTACTCGGTAATTTTTTTTATCGATCTGTTAATGCCCGCTTTGTTTGTTTTGATTTTGTCAGACACGCATTCAAAGTAGGAACTACGCATGCCTGCGTTTCACCAATCACATGCAGTCACTGGTGACGTTGGACCAATCAAACAGAGCCAGGTGGTCACATGACCCGACTTATACCAGTTGAAAACTTATTGGGGTGTTACCATTTAGTGGTCAATTGTACGGAATATGTACTGTACTTTGAAATCTACTATTAAAAGTTTCAACTATCAGTCAAAAGTGTAAAGGAAAAAAGACACTTTTTATTTCAACCGTACTTCCCGTCAAAAGCCTAAAGACTGATCCCACAGTTCCTGTCTTCACAATAAAAGCGCCGCTCCATCGTGCCCGCGTTAACAAAATAAGAGTCTCCGAAAGCCAGCACTAACAAGCTAGCAAGCTACGGAGTTTGCCGCCAATGTATTTCTTGTAAAGTGTATAAAAACGAATATGGAAGCTGGACAAATAAGATGCCAAAAACCAACGACTTTCATGTGGTATTAGACAGGAAGGAGGAACTTTTTTTCTCCTCCATTTGAAAACGTGGACGTTATCAGCACTATACTGTCTGATTCCAATCAATGCAAGTCATCAGAATCAGGTAATACACCAACTTATATTCTTGTCTTCATGAAAGATAGGAATCTATATGTTAAACATGCATGTATATTCATTAAAACACCTTTAACATGTCAACAAAAATAGCAAAATAAATAAATATAAATTATATACTGTATATATAAATGTATATATATATATATATATGTATATGCTATGTGTGTATGTATATATGTATATATATGTGTTTGTATGTATATCATATGTGTGTATGTATATGTATATATATAGATATATGTGTGTATGTATATATGAGGTAGATCACCTCGACTTGGTCATTTATTAAGTAATTTATTAACGTTGAAAAACTTATTGGGGTGTTACCATTTAGTGGTCAATTGTAGGGAATATGTACTGTACTGTGCAATCTACTAATACAAGTTTCAATCACTCAATCAATGCCTACTGAGCCTATGGTGCTTTTTATTTTAATGTATTATTATTTAATATATATTATTGTTTTAGTCGCTTAAGAGATATTCCTGGCTCTGTATTTGCTCATTGCTATTTTTATGTTTTTGTGCATTACTTGTTGCCGTAATCATTAAACAATCAGGTTACTCATCAGTTACTCAGTACTTGAGTAGTTTTTTTCACAACATACTTTTTACTTTTACTCAAGTAAATATTTGGGCGACTACTCCTTACTTTTACTTGAGTAATACATCTCTAAAGTAACAGTACTCTTACTTGAGTACAATTTCTGGCTAGTGTGTGAATGTGATCAATGTTTCAATCAATCAATGTTTACTTATATAGCCCTAAATCACTAGTGTCTCAAAGGGCTGCACAAACCACCACGACATCCTCGGTAGGCCCACATAAGGGCAAGGAAAACTCACACCCAGTGGGACGTCGGTGACAATAACGACCCAGTGGGACGTCAGTGACAATGATGACTATGAGAACCTTAGAGAGGAGGAAAGCAATGGATGTCGAGAGGGTCTAACATGATACTGTGAAAGTTCAATCCACAATGGATACAACACAGTCGCGAGAGTCCAGTCCAAAGAGGATCCAAGACACAGCAGCGAGAGTCCCGTTCACAGCGGAGCCAGCAGGAAACCATCCCAAGCGGAGGCGGACCAGCAGCGCAGAGATATCCCCAGCCGATACACAGGCAAGCAGTACATGGCCACCGGATCGGACCGGACCCCCTCCACAAGGGAGAGTGGGACATAGAAGAAAAAGAAAAGAAACGGCAGATCAACTGGTCTAAAAAGGGAGTCTATTTAAAGGCTAGAGTATACAAATGAGTTTTAAGGTGAGACTTAAATGCTTCTACTGTGAATGTGAATGTTGTCCGTCTATCTGTGTTGGCCCTCTGATGAGGTGGCGACTTGTCCAGGGTGTACACCGCCTTCCACCCCAATGCAGCTGAGATAGGTTCCAGCACCCCCCGCCACCCCAAAAGGGACAAGCGGTAGAAATTGGATGGATGAATGGTGTTTACAGCAAGCTTGGTATGGATACTATTGAACGCCCAATTCTACTTCCTGTTGGTTGTTTGCCGCCTCAGCAGAAAGACATGGCGGACGGACAGTCATTTCCAACACTGGCCTGCTTGCTGCCTGGGCAACAACCTATTTGTATCCAACAATACAAACACTGTCTGCTGTGTGTGTGTGCGTGTGTGTGTGTGTGTGCGTGTGTGTGTGTGTGTATGCATGTGTGTGTGTGTGTGTGTGTGTGTATGCATGTGTGTGTCCACAGGAGAGAAAAAGCACTTTTGAAGCAATGCGCTACATCTGCTCAATGTCAAAAACAAATGTGACGCACTTCTGCTTGCTCATTGCACATCAAGAGTTGGGAGGTGCACAACCAGGACTCAGAACCACGGCGACCCGCGGCTCTTTAGCGCCGACATGGTGAATGATGTTGTTTACAAAAAATGCATCAAAATGGGAAAAGATATTTGAAGATGTTTCTGTAGGAGAAAACTTCCTAATTGTTAGAAATGCCAGTTTGCTTAGACATGCTTCACTGATGACAGCATTTGGCAAGCACCAATCTGTACGAATTTCCCGCGGTCCCTGAACTCACCCTAGTTTGCCATTTGCGACCCGCAGCTAATCGTTTACCGGCCCGCCACGCATTCTGCAAAATTGCATGCAGGCAGTTTTTTTTTTTTCATTTTGTCTTTAATTTTTTATTTCTTTTCCATAGCTCAAAAAAAATAAGGACAAAAAAATCTGTTATAATGAATTAATACTAGGGATGCACCGAAATGAAAATTTGTGGCCGAAGCCGAATAAAATTCAAACGCTTGGCCGAATACCGAATAATGAATGCATCCATCCATCCATTTTCTACCGCTTATTCCCTTTTGGGGTCGCGGGGGGTGCTGGCGCCTATCTCAGCTACAATCGGGCGGAAGGCGGGGTACACCCTGAACAAGTCGCCACCTCATCGCAGGGCCAAGACAGATAGACAACATTCACGCTCACATTCGCACACTAGGGCCAATTTAGTGTTGCCAATCAACCTATCCCCAGGTGCATGTCTTTGGAGGTGGGAGGGGCCTATCCCCAGGTGCATGTCTTTGGAGGTGGGAGGGGCCTATCCCCAGGTGCATGTCTTTGGAGGTGGGAGGGGCCTATCCCCAGGTGCATGTCTTTGGAGGTGGGAGGAAGCCGGAGTACCCGGAGGGAACCCACGCATTCACGGGGAGAACATGCAAACTCCACACAGAAAGATCCCGAGCCTGGATTTGAACCCAGGACTGCAGGACCTTCGTATTGTGAGGCAGACGCACTAACCCCTCTGCACCGTGAAGCCCTATAATGAATGCAGTTTTTCAGTTTTTCATAATTTTTTAAATATTGCATAAATAGCGTAGAATAAATATTTAGACATGTTTTTCAAATAAAGTAATTTTTCATTGAATATTGACATTTTTTTAATATTCCAGTAGCCTTTGCTTTTCAAAAAAAGCACAAAGTTTTTCATTTATATTAGGCCTTAAACAAAACATGCATTCCAAAAAAAAATAAAGTGCATTAAAGTGGATAAACCCACAACAAATGAATTATTGTCCTTTTAGCAAAAGTCTGCTTAGCCACAGTAGATATGCTAATAATGTAAACAGAAGGCTCAAGTAAATCTCAATAAGTGTGTGCTTGTAACCTCATACACTTATACAGGTACACAACATATCCCAATGTAACCTCATACACTTATACAGGTACACAACATTGTAACCTCATACACTTATACAGGTACACAACATTGTAACCTCATACACTTATACAGGTAGCCTACACAACAGGCTAATAATGTAAACAGAGGCCCCACTAAATCTCAATAAGTGTGTGCTTGTAACCTCATACACTTATACAGGTACACAACATATCCCAATGTAACCTCATACACTTATACAGGTACACAACATATCCCAATGTAACCTCATACACTTATACAGGTACACAACATATCCCAATGTAACCTCATACACTTATACAGGTACACAACATTGTAACCTCATACACTTATACAGGTACACAACATTGTAACCTCATACACTTATACAGGTACACAACATATCCCAACGTCACCGCGTCAAAAAATTGCGTCACACGCCACCATTCGGCCTTGTTTTTAACTCATTCCACCGAAGGCCGAATGTGGCTTTTTTTGCCATATTCGGCCGAATATATTCGGTTACCGATTAATCGGTGCATCCCTAATTAATACTTAAAATTATCACTTTAAAATGTTTATGAGATGCTACCTCAGTAGAAGCATTTAAGTCTCACCTTAAAACTCATTTGTATACTCTAGCCTTTAAATAGACCTCCTTTTTAGACCAGTTGATCTGCCGCTTCTTTTCTTTTTCCTCCTCTGTCTCCCCCTCCCTTGCGAAGGGTGTCTGGTCCGATGGCCATGGATGAAGTACTGGCTGTCCAGAGTCGGGACCCAGGATGGACCGCTCGCCTGTGTATCGGTTGGGGACATCTTTACGATGCTGGTCCGACTCCGCTTGGGATGGTTTCCTGTGGACGGGACTCTCGCTGCTGTCTTGGATCCGCTTTGAACTGAACTCTCGCGCCTGTGTTGGATCCACTATGGCATGGGTGTCAAACTCAAATACAGAGTGGGCCAAAATTTTAAACCGAACAAAGCCGCGGGCCAAGGCTGAACAAATTAACCTTTTAATAGGGACCCGAACAAGTTTTGCATTGAATATTGAACGAGCAAGGCTTGTATAACTTTAGTGACATGCAAAATCGATTTTCAAATATTGTTGCATCCCGGAAGCGTTAGTGGTGCAAGGGGGTCCTGGGTATTTGTTCTGTTGTGTTTATGTTGGGTTACGGTGCAGATGTTCTCCCTAAATGTGGTTGTCATTCTTGTTTGGTGTGGGTTCACAGTGTGGTGCATATTTGTAACAGTGTTAAAGTTGTTTATACGGCCACCCTCAGTGTGACCTGTATGGTGGTTGACCAAGTATGCCTTGCATTCACTTGTTTGTGTGTGAAGTCCGCATATAGTATGTGACTGGGCCGACACAATGTTTGTATGGAGAAAAAGCGGACGGGACGACAGGTTGTAGAGGACATTGAATGCAGTGCCTTTAAGGCACGTCCCCAATGATGTTGTTTGGGTGGAAATCGAGAAAAATTCGGGAGATTGGTTGCCCCGGGTGATTTTCGGCAAGGGCACTGAAATTCGGGAGTCTCCCGAGAAAATCGGGAGTTTTGGTAAGTATGAGTATTAGCGGTGAATGCTGTGTTATAATACCGGCGGGCTAGCTCTAATATTAATTTGATATTGCCTCAAGGGCCAAATTAAATTACACGGTGGGCCAAATTTGGCCCGCGGGCCAGAGTTTGACACCCATGCACTATGGATTGAACTTTCACAGTATCATGTTAGACCCGCTCGACATCCATTGCTTTTGGTCCCCTAGAGGAGGGGGGGGGGTACCCACATTTGTGGTCCTCTCCAAGGTTCTCATAGTCATCATTGTCACCGACGTCCCACTGGGTGTGAGTTTTCCTTGCCCTTTTGTGGGTTCTTCCGAGGATGTCGTAGTCGTAGTGGTTTGTACAGTCCTTTGAGACATTTGTGATTTAGGGCTATATAAATAAACATTGATTGATTGATTACGTGGAAAAAATATTGCATATTTTGTGTGGTTGCCATATAAAAACATCAAAGTTTTGACAAAAGAGCATAAAATAAACAAAATAATAGTTCAAACTTAAAATCGACAGATATATCGGAAGTTGATCTTGAAATTTAAGTGTTAAAAGTTAAGAAAAAACTAATAAAAATGCATCACTTTATGAGTGGGGAACCTTTCGGATCTCAAGTATATTTAGTAGGATTTTATTTGACTATTCACTGTGATTACTCAAATATTAAATAATTAAAATCAATGGTGTCCTGCGTTATTGATCTTTGAGGGCTTTAATTGCTAAATAAAGGAACTCTCCTGAAGGAATCAATAAAGTACTATCTATCTATCTAAATACTGCATATTTCAGTTTTACCTTAAAAAACAAAGTTGTCTTTGACAGAAAATGCATAAATCCTTATTTGTTTTACTTTATATCAACCTCAAGTTGATGTAGAGATTTACTGTAAACATTAAATAAAAAATAATAATAATAATTTGACTTGTTTTTAACATTTTAGTGACTGAGACAATCTATGCTCCCCGGGATCCCTAAGGATTAAAAAACAAAAATCCATATATTTTGTTATGGTTTGAAAATGAAAAATATCAAAATGGCCCCCGCATGCTTACATTTTTCCGTGTGCGGCCCTCTGTGGAAAAAGTTTAGACACCCCTGGTTTACACGTATAACTTTCTCCGACGCTGCCACTGAAAGACCTGTTTTATGCCACTTCTTCCTTGTCTCATTTTGTCCACCAAGCGTTTTATACTGTGCCTGAATGCACAAAGGTGAACTTTGTTGATGTTATTGACTTATGCGGAGTGCTAATCAGGCACATCTGGTCAGTGCATGACTGCAGGCTAATTACTTACAAATTAACTGGTTTAGTTTTTTTTTAATCGATTAGGAATTGTTACGAAAAAGAATCGCATTGAATTCTAAAAATCCATTTTTATTTTGAGTGTTCATTATTGAATGAGACTGCAGTGTGAATGCTGCAGTCTCGCTCATTCCAGCAATACTTGGCTTGATTTTATTGTTGGTACTTTTTGGATAGTTACTTATTAGATTTTATTGGCAGGATAGTGGAGCTCCTGGTTGCTCTTGTTTGTGTTCTTTTGGTACTTAGAATGCATAAAAAAAAAAAAGTGAAAATCCATACGCTACGTCTTTGTTGGTGTTTGTGAATGTTGGGCAAAGTTCCCCAAAAGAAGTGCAGTTCCCCTTTAAGTATTATATTGATATTTTTAGTATTTTATCTTAAAAACACGTATGCTAGGAGGGTTTTGTAAACCCCCAACTCTGCAATCTAATGTTTTTGGGTACGGTGTGTCGCGGTTGGGAGAGTGGCCGTGCCAGCAACCTGAGGGTTCCTGGTTCGAGCCCCACCTTCTACCAACCTCGTCACGTCCGTTGTGTCCTGAGCAAGACACTTCACCCTTGCTCCTGATGGGTGCTGGTTAGCGCCTTGCATGGCAGCTCCCTCCATCAGTGTGTGTGAATGGGTAAATGTGGAAGAAGGGTCAAAGCGCTTTGAGTACCTTGAAGGTAGAAAAGTACAAGTATAACCTATTTACTTTGATAGCACAAAATCCTTGAAATTGCCACAAAATGTGCCAGGACTGAGACTTAATCGAATTGGAGCCATGTTTGCTTTTTGAAACGCGTCATGATGTCATGTCCGCACATGGGTCGGACCGTGTTCACATTACACATCGCGCTTTTTGTTGAAATGTGAATGATTGAAGTAAAAATATCAAACGTGACAACAAAAAAAAATCGGAATCGGACTTGATGATGATGGTATCACAAGCTCAATCGTCGGCCAGAACTTGAATACACCTCACGGTGACGCTTGGACACGTCATCAGTGATTAACCCGGGGTCATAGGGTGTTTCAGGTCTTTAATCATCAGACACCCTCGCCCGGGGGACCCAGCCGGGGGTGATCAGACCCCGGCCTGTGGCCAAGTAGCGCACCACGGATCCCCCCTACGGATCCACAGCCACCGGGAGGCTTTTTCCGCGGCCTCAAGGATGTTCTTGGTGGCTTTTCTGGATTGCAGTCCTCTAATGCCAAGGATTCTGAACACACGCTGTAGTGAGTGACCAGCAAAACCCCCGCACCCAATTTCGACTGGTTTGCAGCGGGATCTCCAGCCGTTAGTCCGACACTCTGCAGTGAGCTCAGCGTATTTGGACCTCTTTCGCTCATTTGCTTCATCTATATCGCTTATATTACGCAACTGAAGAAATCGGACTTAAAGGGGAACATTATCACCGGACAATATATACCTTGATGTTGCAGAAAAGAGACCATATATTTTTTTAACCGATTTCCGAACTCTAAATGGGTGAATTTTGGCAAATTAAACGCCTAACTGTTTATGGCTCTCAGAGCGATGACGTCAGTACGCGACGCTGCCTACGTAAGAAAGGCGCCTATTTCATTTTTTCAAACATACAAACACCGGGTCTCAGCTCTGTTATTTTCCGTTTTTTCGACTATTTTCTGGAACCTTGGAGACATCATGCTTTGTCGGTGTGTTGTCGGAGGGTGTGACAACACTAACAGGGAGGGATTCAAGTTGCACCACTGGCCCGAAGATGCGAAAGTGTCTGCCGCCAGACCCCCATTGAATGTGCCGGAGTGTCCGCACATTTTACCGGCGATGACAGACATGGCACAGAGATGTATGGATAACCTGCAGATGCATTTGCAACAATAAAGTCAACGAAATCACAAAGGTGAGTTTTGTTGATGTTGTTGACTTATGTCAATCAATCAATCAATCAATGTTTATTTATATAGCCCCAAATCACAAATGTCTCAAAGGACTGCACAAATCATTACGACTACAACATCCTCGGAAGAACCCACAAAAGGGCAAGGAAAACTCACACCCAGTGGGCAGGGAGAATTCACATCCAGTGGGACGCCAGTGATAATGCTGACTATGAGAAACCTTGGAGAGGACCTCAGATGTGGGCAACCCCCCCCCCTCTAGGGGACCGAAAGCAGTATCTAACATGATACTGTGAAAGTTCAATCCATAGTGGCTCCAACACAGCCGCGAGAGTTCAGTTCAAAGCGGATCCAAGACAGCAGCGAGAGTCCGGTCCACAGGAGACCATCTCAAGCGGAGGCGGATCAGCAGCGTAGAGATGTCCCCAATCGATACAGGCGAGCGGTCCATCCTGGGTCTCGACTCTGGACAGCCAGTACTTCATCCAAGGTCATCGGACCGGACCCCATCCACAAGGGAGGGGGGCACATAGGAGAAAGAAAAGAAGCGGCAGATAAACTGGTCTAAAAAGGAGGTCTATTTAAAGGCTAGAGTATACAGATGAGTTTTAAGGTGAGACTTAAATGCTTCTACTGAGGTAGCATCTCGAACTGTTACCGGGAGGGCATTCCAGAGTACTGGAGCCCGAACGGAAAACGCTCTATAGCCCGCAGACTTTTTTTGGGCTCTAGGAATCACTAATAAGCCGGAGTCTTGCTAATCAGACATATTTGGTAGCGGCGTGACTGTCAGCTAATCGATGCTAACATGCTATTTAGGCTAGCTATATGTACATTTGAAACTATATTACGTTTCCTTCCACCCACATTTAATGCGAAACAAACACTTACCAATCGACAGTTTTAAGTTGCTCCAGTGTCACAAGATGCGAAAGTCCTGATCGTTTGGTCCGCACATTTTACCGGCGATGCTAAAGCGGCTATTCGGCCATGCTATGGGCCACTTCATTAGGTACACCCATGCTATGGTCGAATAGCGTCAATAGCTTTTCGCTCAATAGCTTCAGTTTCTTCTTCAACTTCATTTTCGCTATCTGCCTCCATACTCCAACCATCCGTTTCAATACATGCGTAATCTGTTGAATCGCTTAAGCTGTTGAAATCTGAGTCTGAATCCTAGCTAATGTCGCTGTATCTTGCTGTGGTATTCGCCATTGTTTGTTTACATTGGCAGCACTGTGTGACGTCACAGGGAAATGGACAGTCGCATCGCAAATAGGAAAAATCAAGAACTTTAAAGGAGAACATTATCACAATTTCAAAAGGGTTAAAAACAATAAACATCAGTTCCCAGTGGCTTGTTGTATTTTTTGAAGTTTTTTTCAAAATTTTACCGGTCTCGGAATATCCCTAAATAAAGCTTTAAAGTGCCTTATTTTCGGCTCTCTGCGAAAACACTGGCCATTTCCCTGTGACGTCACACAGTGCTGCCAATGTAAACAAATAATGGGAATACCACAGCAAGATATAGTGACATTAGCTCGGATTCAAACTCGGATTTCAGCGACTTAAGCGATTCAACAGATTACGCATGTATTGAAACAGATGGTTGGAGTATGAAAGTATTGAAAAGAAACTGAAGCTATTGAGCGAATATCTATTGACGCTATTCATAGCCATAGCATGGCCGAATAGCTGTGTTAGCATCGCCGGTAAAATGTGCGGACCAAACGATCAGGACTTTCGCATCTTTTGACACTGGAGCAACTTAAATCCGTCGATTGGTAAGTGTTTGTTTCGCATTAAATGTGGGTGGAAGGAAACGTAATATAGTTGCAAATGCATCTGCAGGTTATCCATACATCTCTGTGCCATGTCTGCTTTAGCACCGCCGGTAAATAGCATGTTACCATCGATTAGCTGCCAGTCAACATCAACAAAACTCACCTTTGTGATTTCGTTGACTATCGTTGCAAATGCATCTGCAGGTTATCCATACATCTCTGTGCCATGTCTGTCTTAGCATCGCCGGTCAAATGTGCAGACACTCTGGTACATTCAATGGGGGTCTGGCGGCAGATTTCTTGCCAGTGGTGCAACTTGAATCCTTCCCTGTTAGTGTTGTTACACCCTCCGACAACACACCGTCGAGGCATGATGTCTCCAAGGTTCCAAAAAATAGTCAAAAAAACGAAAAATAACAGATCTGAATGCGTTGAAAATGAAAATGGTGGGTGTGTTACCTCGGCGACGTCACATTCTGACGTCATCGCCTCCAGTGCGATAAACAGAAAGGTGTTTAATTCGCCAAAATTCACCCATTTAGAGTTTGGAAATCGGTTAAAAAAATAGATGGTCTTTTTTCTGCACCATCAAGGTATATATTGACGCATACATAGGTCTGCTGATAATGTTCCCCTTTAAAGTTTTTTTTAGGGATATTCCGGGAGGTGTAAAATTTTGAAAAAAACTTCAACAAATAAAATAAGCCACTGAGAACTTATTTTTATTGGGTTTTAACCCTCTTGAAATTGTGATAATGTTCCCCTTTAAGTAAAAAGTACAATAGCTCCTTTTTTCCCCCAAATAAGAACCCTTGGAAAATGTTATTTCCTGCAAAAGCTGAAGAACCTCTGCCTTCATGAATAATGTCATACATGTGCTCTGCCTTTTAGAAGACTTTCACAGGTCCATGTATGCTGTGTGGCTGACTTGCAGAACGACAAAAGCTGGAAAAGGTCCCAGAAAGAGAGAGACCATGGCCAACTGGTTGAAAGCTAGAGAAACATTTGTTTTTCTACTCCTCAAACTGGCTCGGACATGGTGAAAATGGACGTGCGGGTCCAATCACTAATCAGTAGCAACTTGGAGGGAAACTGCATTTTTGGGGGAATGTTGCCTATCATTCACATTCATTATGTAAGACAAGAGGACATTTTTATTTTTTGATGCAATTTAACTGGTAAAATAGGGCAAGTATGAGGTGGCTAACAATGCTGCTAACAGGAGCACACTATTTCATTCATAAAGCCCTCTAAAAAAAACCTCCAAAAACAGACAACAGCATTATATTTACATGTGGTGACCTGAATATCAACAAAATATTAGCGATATTGCTAATATTCTGTGTGCACGTCCGACTGGTAGTATGCCACCAGAGGTGAGTAAAGTAGCCAGAAATTGTACTCAAGTAAGAGTACTGTTACTTTAGAGATTTATTACTCAAGTAAAAGTAAGAAGTAGTCACCCAAATATTTACTTGAGTAAAAGTAAAAAGTATGTTGTGAAAAAACTACTCAAGTACTGAGTAACTGATGAGTAACCTGATTAATAATTACAGCAACAAACAATGCACAAAAACATAAAAATAGCAATGAGCAAATTCAGAGCCAGGAATATCTCTTAAGCGACTAAAACAATAATATATATTAAATTAAATTAAATTAAATGGATGTCCGCTAACTTTTTGCAACTCAACGTCAAAAAAACGGAAATGCTGATTATCGGTCCTGCTAGACACCGAACTCTATTTAATAATACAACTCTAACATTTGACAACCAAACAATTAAACAAGGCGACACGGTAAAGAATCTGGGTATTATCTTCGACCCAACTCTCTCCTTTGAGGCACACATTAAAAGCGTTACTAAAACGGCCTTCTTTCATCTCCGTAATATCGCTAAAATTCGCTCCATTCTGTCCACTAAAGACGCTGAGATCATTATCCATGCGTTTGTTACGTCTCGCCTCGACTACTGTAACGTATTATTTTCGGGTCTCCCCATGTCTAGCATTAAAAGATTACAGTTGGTACAAAATGCGGCTGCTAGACTTTTGACAAGAACAAGAAAGTTTGATCACATTACGCCTGTACTGTATATACCTTTATATACATATATACATACATATATACCTATACTGTATATACCTTTATATACATATATACATACATATATACCTATACTGGCTCACCTGCACTGGCTTCCTGTGCACTTAAGATGTGACTTTAAGGTTTTACTACTTACGTATAAAATACTACACGGTCTAGCTCCATCTTATCTTGCCGATTGTATTGTACCATATGTCCCGGCAAGAAATCTGCGTTCAAAGGACTCCGGCTTATTAGTGATTCCCAAAGCCCAAAAAAAGTCTGCGGGCTATAGAGCATTTTCCGTTCGGGCTCCAGTACTCTGGAATGCCCTCCCGGTAACAGTTCGCGATGCCACCTCAGTAGAAGCATTTAAGTCTCACCTTAAAACTCATTTGTATACTCTAGCCTTTAAATAGACTCCCTTTTTAGACCAGTTGATCTGCCGTTTCTTTTCTTTTTCTTCTATGTCCCACTCTCCCGTGTGGAGGGGGTCCGGTCCGATCCGGTGGCCATGTACTGGTCGCCTGTGTACCGGCTGGGGACATCTCTGCGCTGCTAGTCCGCCTACGCTTGGGATGGTTTCCTGCTGGCTCCGCTGTGAACGGGACTCTCGCTGCTGTGTCTTGGATCCTCTTTGGACTGGACTCTCGCGACTGTGTTGGATCCATTGTGGATTGAACTTTCACAGTATCATGTTAGACCCGCTCGACATCCATTGCTTTCCTCCTCTCCAAGGTTCTCATAGTCATCATTGTCACCGACGTCCCACTGGGTGTGAGTTTTCCTTGCCCTTATGTGGGCCTACCGAGGATGTCGTGGTGGTTTGTGCAGTCCTTTGAGACACTAGTGATTTAGGGCTATATAAGCAAACATTGATTGATTGATTGATTGAAATAATAATACACTAAAATAAAAAAAAAATAAGGCAAATTGAACTACAATAACTTAACAGCACCATAGGCTCAGTAGGCATTGATTGATTGATTGATTGATTGAAACTTGTATTAGTAGATTGCACAGTACAGTACATATTCCCTACAATTGACCACTAAATGGTAACACCCCAATAAGTTTTTTGACGTTTATCAATTACTTAATAAATGACCAAGTCGAGGTGATCTACATCATATATACATACACACATATCACATATATATATATATATATATATATATATATATATATATATATATATATATATATATATATATATATATATATATATATATATATATATATATATATATATATATATATATATATATATATATATATATATATATATATATATACACAGTATATAATTCAAAGTTATTTATTTTGCCGTTTTTGTTGTCATGTTCAAGGTGTTTTAATGAATATACATGCATGTTTAACATATAGATTCCTATCTTTCATGAAGACAAGAATATAAGTTGGTGTAATACCTGTCTCTGATGACTTGCATTGATTGGAATCAGACAGTATAGTGCTGATAATGTCCACGTTTTCAAATGGAGGAGAAAAAAAGTTCCTCCTTTCTGTCTAATACCACATGAAAGTCGTTGGTTTTTGGCATCTTATTTGTCCAGCTTCCATATTCGTTTTTATACACTTTACAAGAAATACATTGGCGGCAAACTCCGTAGCTTGCTAGCTTGTTCGCTCTGGCTTTCGGAGACTCTTATTTTGTTAACGCAGGCGCGATGGAGCGGCATTTTTGTTGTGAAGACAGGAACTGTGCGATCAGTCTTTAGGCTTTTGACGGGAAGTACGGTTGAAATAAAAAGTGTCTTTTTTCCTTTACACTTTTGAATGATTGATTGAGACTTTTATTAGTAGATTGCACAGTACAGTACATATTCTGTACAATTGACCACTAAATGGTAACAACCCAAAAATTTTTTCAACTTTTTTAGGTCGGATTCGACATGTGACGGTCAATAACCGCCTGGTTTTGTTTGATTGGTCCAACGTCACCAGTGACTGCATTTGATTGGTGAAACGCAGGCATGTGTAGTTCCTACTTTGAATGCGTGTCTGACAAAATCAAAACAAACAAAGCGTGCATTAACAGATCGATAAAAAAAAGTAGCGAGTAACGAGCTGATTGCAGATAAATGGAGCGGAGTAAAAGTAGAGTTTCTTCTCTATAAATATACTCAAGTAAACGCAAAAGTATGTTGCATAAAAACTACTCTTAAAAGTACAATTTATCCCAAAATTTACACAAGTAGATGTAACGGAGTAAATGTAGCGCGTTACTACCAACCTCTGTATGCCACGGGGAAGACCCAGGACACGTTGGGAAAACTATGTCTCCTGGCTGGCCTGGGAACGCCTCGGGGATCTCCCGAGAGGAGCTGGACGAAGTGGCTGGGGTGAGGGAAGTCTGGGCTTCCCTGCTTAGGCTGCTGCCCCCGCAATCCCACCTCGGACAAGCGGAAGAAGATGGATGGATGGTATTATAAGCTCAGGAAGTACTTTTAAATCACAAAGAACAAACTAGCTTGTGCTGCTATATTGACATATTGAGCCGCTGCATCACCTAGTCCAGGGGTCACCAACCCGCGGGCACCAGGTGGCCCGTAAGGACCAGATGAGTCGCCCGCTGGCCTGTTCTAAAAATAGCTCAAATAGCAGCACTTACCAGTGAGCTGCCTCTATATTTTAAATTGTATTTATTTACTAGCAAGCTGGTCTCGCTTTGCTGGACATTTTTAATTCTAAGAGAGACAAAACTCAAATAGAATTTGAAAATCCAAGAAAATATTTTAAAGACTTTGGTCTTCACTTGTTTAAATAAATTCATTTATTTCAGAAAGACAATTTTAGAGAAAAAAATACAACCTTAAAAATGATTTTAGGATTTTTAAACCCATATTCCTTTTTACCTTTTAAATTCCTTCCTCTTCTTTCCTGACGATTTAAATCAATGTTCAAGTAATTAGATTTTTTTTTTATTGTAAAGAATAATAAATACATTTTTATTTAATTCTTCATTTTAGCTTCTGTTTTGTCGACGAAGAATATTTGTGAAATATTTCTTCAAACCTATTATGATTAAAATTCAAAAATAATATTCTGGCAAATCTAGAAAATCTTTAGAATTAAATTTAAATCTTATTTCAAAGTATTTTGAATTTCTTATAAAATTTTTGTTCTGGAAAATCTAGAAGAAATAATGATTTGTCTGTTGGAAATATAGCTTGGTCCAATTTGTTTTATATTCTAACAAAGTGCAGATTGGATTTTAACCTATTTAAAACATGTCATGAAAATTCTAAAATTAATCTTAATCAGGAAAAATTACGAATGATGTTCCATAAAGTCTTTTTTTTATTTTTTCAAAAAGATTCGAATTACCTAGTTTTTCTCTTCATTTTTAATTCAAAAGAGTCGAAATTAAAGATAAACTATGTTTCAAAATTTATTTTAAATTTTTTTCCTGTTTTCTTCTCTTTTAAAATGTTCAATTAAGTTGTTTTTCATCATTTATTCTCTACAAAAAACCTTCTGTAAAAGGAAAAAAATGTACGATGGAATGACGGACAGAAATACCCTTTTTTTTTTTTAAATTAATATATATATATAATTTATTTATTAATGGTAATTCGAGCAAAAATTCTATTTCAAGCAATTGATTTAAGTGTGTATCAAACTGGAACCCCTTCGCATTAATCAGTACCCAGGAAGTAGCTCTTGCTTTCAAAAAGCTTGGTGACCCCTGACCTAGAAGTTGGTGAAAGTTAATTCTAGCAGATAAATCATGCCTCTCACCTGGATAGTAGAAGGTTGTGGACATAAACCCACAAGTGAGTCAACTTTGACATCCGAGTGAGATGAGAAAGACTTGGAAAAAAACGCTTGTTAGTGGTAAGCATTAGAATCAATTCTTCATCTAAAAGGGAAGATACAAACATTCCACCAGTATTCATCCCAGTAAGAGCAGACACTGTACAGTAAGTGACTGTTGTATTATGTTGATAGTTTGTATATCTTGTTTAGCACTTAGCAATACTGTTAATTGATGACTAAAGCTTCATCCGTTTAGAACACAGCTTCTAAAACTTGTACATCATCCTCATTATATTCAGGATCACAAATAGAAGTTTCAGGATCATCATTTTTCCCCAAAGTGGTCTTTTTTTGTCTCCTTTCAAGTCTGCCATGAATAGTAGTGTTGTTGTTGAAGGAAATAGTGAATGTAATGAAATACGCCGCTTAAAATGTAATTATGAATGTTACTACATGACATATATACTTACATCATGTATATATTACATGTTATTATGAATGTTACTAAATACTACATATATACTTACATCATGTATATATTACATGTTATTATGAATGTTACTAAATACTACATATATACTTACATCATGTATATATTACATGTTATTATGAATGTTACTAGATACTACATATATACTTACATCATGTATATATTACATGTTATTATGAATGTTACTACATGACATATATACTTACATCATGTATATATTACATATTATGAACGTTTCTACATGACATATATACTTACATCATGTACATATTACATGTTATTATGAATGTTACTAAATACTACATATATACTTACATTATGTATATATTACATGTTATTATGAATGTTACTACATGACATATATACTTACATCATGTATATATTACATGTTGTTATGAATGTTACTAGATACTACATATATACTTACATCATGTATATATTACATGTTATTATGAATGTTACTAGATACTACATATATACTTACATCATGTATATATTACATGTTATTATGAATGTTACTACATGACATATATACTTACATCATGTACATATTACATATTATGAACGTTTCTACATGACATATATACTTACATCATGTATATATTACATGTTATGAATGTTACTAGAAAATACGTATATATTTAATTCATGAATATATTACATGTTATAATGAATGTTACTAGATACTACATACAATATGCACTTACATCATGTATGTATTATATGTTATTATAAATGTTACTACGAACCCGGTTTCCATATGAGTTGGGAGAGTGTGTTAGATGTAAATATAAACAGAATACAATGATTTGCAAATCCTTTTCAACCCATATTCAGTTTAATATGCTACAAACACTTTTTTTTTGCAAATAATCATTAACTTTAGAATTTGATGCAAGCAACACGTGACAAAGAAGTTGGGAATGGTGGCAATAAATACTGATAAAGTTGAGGAATGCTCATCAAACACTTTTTTGGAACATCCCACAGGTGTGCAGGCTAATTGGGAACAGGTGGGTGCCATGATTGGGTATAAAAACAGCTTCCATGAAATGCTAAGTAATTCACAAACAAGGATGGGGTGAGGGTCACCACTTTGTAAGCAAATTGTCGAACAGTTTTTGAACAACATTTCTCAACGAGCTATTGCAAGGAGTTTAGGTATTTTACCATCTACGGTCCGTAAAATCATCAAAAAAGTTCAGAGAATCTGGAGAAATCACTGCACGTAAGCCATGATATTACGGACCGTTGATCCCTCAGGCGGTACTGCATCAAAAACCGACATCAGTGTGTAAATGATATCACCACATGGGCTCAGGAACACTTCATAAAACCACTGTCAGTAACTACAGTTGGTCGCTACATCTGTAAGTGCAAGTTAAAACTCTACTATGCAAAACAAAACCAATTTATCAACAACACCAAGGAACGCTGCTGGCTTTGCTGGGCCCGAGCTCACTTAAGATGGACTGATGCAAAGTGGAAAAGTGTTCTGTGGTCCAGACCTGTCTCCCGTGGAAAATGTGTGGCGCATTATGAAGCGTAAAATACGACAGCGGAGACCCCGGACTGTTGAAGGACTGAAGCTCTACATAAAACAAGAATGGGAAAAAATTCCACTTTCAAAGCTTCAACAATTAGTTTCCTTAGTTCCCAAACGTTTATTGGGTGTTGTTAAAAGAAAAGGTGATGTAACACAGTGGTGAACATGCCCTTTCCCAACTACTTTGGCACGTGTTGCAGCCATGAAATTCTAAGTTAATTATTATTTGCAAAAAAAAAAAAAAGTTTATGAGTTTGAACACCAAATATGTTGTCTTTGTGGCATATTCAACTGAATATGGGTTGAAAAGGATTTGCAAATCATTGTATTCTGTTTATATTTACATCTAACACAATTTCCCAACTCATATGGAAACGGGGTTTGTAGATACTACATATATGTCTACATCATGTAAATATTACATGTTATTATGAATGTTACTACATGACATATATACATACATTGTGTATATATTACATGTTATTATGAATGTTACTACATGACATATATACATACATTGTGTATATCCATCCATCCATCCATCTTCTTCCGCTTATCCGAGGTCGGGTCGCGGGGGCAGCAGCCTAAGCAGGGTAGCCCAGACTTCCCTCTCCCCAGCCACTTCGTCTCGCTCTTCCCGGGGGATCCCGAGGCGTTCCCAGGCCAGCCGGGAGACATAGTCTTCCCAACGTGTCCTGGGTCTTCCCCGTGGCCTCCTACCGGTTGGACGTGCCCTAAACACCTCCCTCGGGAGGCGTTCGGGTGGCATCCTGACCAGATGCCCGAACCACCTCATCTGGCTCCTCTCCATGTGGAGGAGCAGCGGCTTTACTTTGAGTTCCTCCCGGATGGCAGAGCTTCTCACCCTATCTCTAAGGGAGAGCCCCGCCACACGGCGGAGGAAACTCATTTGGGCCGCTTGTACCCGTGATCTTATCCTTTCGGTCATGACCCAAAGCTCATGACCATAGGTGAGGATGGGAACGTAGATCGACCGGTAAATTGAGAGCTTTGCCTTCCGGCTCAGCTCCTTCTTCATCACAACGGATCGGTACAACGTCCGCATTACTGAAGACGCCGCACCGATCCGCCTGTCGATCTCACGATCCACTCTTCCCTCACTCGTGAACAAGACTCCTAGGTACTTGAACTCCTCCACTTGGGGCAGGGTCTCCTCCCCAACCCGGAGATGGCATTCCACCCTTTTCCGCGAGAGAACCATGGACTCGTATTTGGAGTCATGTATATATTACATGTTATTATGAATGTTACTTGATACTACATATATACTCACATCATGTATATATTACATGTTATTATGAATGTTACTACATGACATATATACTTACATCATGTATATATTACATATTATGAATGGTACTACATGACATATAGTTACAGCGTATATATAAAACTTTCATGGAGGTTTTGGGATGTTTTTAAAAGCGCTTTATAGAGCGACTCTATTCCCCATTGTTAGCTGACTTTTTCTAGCATTTATCTACAAGTTGAAATGCATAAAAAAATAATGTTTTCTTGTCTCACATAAGGATTGTGAATGATAAGCAACATTTCAAAACATCAAGTGCAGTTCCCCTTCAATGCTATTTCCAGCTTTGATCAAAACACAGTCTATCACCTGATGATGGTTTGGGAAACTTCTGGCGTTCTGCCTTTCTTGCCCCGGGTGAACGGATGTTGGGTCAGATTAATTTTTACCTAAACCAAGGAACAAACTCGACTTCCCTACAAACAGGACCAGTGTTGGAACAGTACGACAGACTAGCTCATTAATACAAAGGTTTATTCAAAACAATAAAACATTTCATTTTACAACGATCACATGTCTCCACCAAAACAAAACAATACAGGCTTATTTTGTCAAATGTTAAATTTAAGTCCTGTCTCCATCTAGTGGCGCTTACTTGTAATTGTTGTTTCCATACTAAAAGTCACTGGCCAGATTTAGAGGAAGGAAGACGACAGCAATATTTACAGTTTGTGGTCTTACTCAATCGCTTATGATGAGCTCGTCGCAGCCCCAGTCCTCGTAGCTCCCATCTGGAAGATACCTGCGGATGATGATGGGGATCTTGCCGCACCTGGTGGACGAGACCAGCAGCCAGGCTTGTCAATGCGCTCAGTGCTCGTCCTGACCTGCTGCTCCAGGTCTGCTTGTCAGTACAAGTCCGCAAGTTCTGTTCGCCAGTCAGTGAAGTGACGCCGTGGGCAAATACTCCACGGCTGTGAAACCAGCTTGGAAGCAGTGTTCAATTTACAGGCATGCGAGAACCCCTTTGAGGGAAACTGACCAAGAACAGAGGAACATTTCTATCGGCACAAAATGCTGCCACGCATGTCCCGAAAGGAAATGTTGAAAATCAAGACTACATTTTCTACTTTGTTTGGTTGCCATGTTGCCAATGACATGTCCAATTTAATGTACCACACAAATTGTAGTTTTTTCTACTCATTTACTAATATTGAAAATGTCATCATACAATATGCATGCAAAGAACATGGGCAACTTTGGGAAATATACTTCCGGTCTTGTGACCTCTGTTTACATCGCCAGGTCAACAATATATTTCCTTGCTGGCTAATTCATACTGTAGAACAGACCTGAGCAAACGAAGGCCCGTTAAGCTTTTCAATCTGGCGTGCCGGACATCTCCGAATAATTTATTTTTGATTTTTAAGATGGAATCTGTAGCTGCCATTAGGATGTGCACTGATATTTTCAAATGACCGTAAGTCTTCAATTATACAAAATATTTCAATGGTTGGAATCAGCGCCTTTGCATGACATACTAGTTGCTATGGTAATCTTATTAGTATTACAATATACACCCCCGCCCCCTATTGTAGTCCGAAGAGCTAGGGCTGCATTGGATTCTGGGTATTTGTTCTGTTGTGTTTATGTTGTGTTACGCTGCGGATGTTCTCCCAAGATGTGTTTGTCATTCTTGTTTGGTGTGGGTTCACAGTGCGGCGCATATTTGTAACAGTGTTGAAGTTTTTTATTCCGCAACCATCAGTACGACCTGTGTGGCTGTTGATCAACTATGTCTTGCAGTCGCTTACTAAGTCTACAGAAGCCAAATACAACATGTGGCTGGGCTGGCACGCTGTTTGTACAGGTAGGACGCTAAAGGCAGTGCCTCCCCGGTGGTCCCTTAATATTGTTGTTTGGGGGAAAGTCAGGAGAATGATTACCCCTGGAGTGGCATTGAAAATTGGGAGTCTCTTGGAAAAATCGAGGGTATCCAAGTATAACGCTGTAAAGCGCCATTCATATAAAACTCGCGGGCCGCACTAACATTATAGAGCGTTTTCCGTTCGGGCTCCAGTACTCTGGAATGCCCTCCCGGTAACAGTTGGAGATGCTACCTCAGTAGAAGCATTTAAGTCTCACCTTAAAACTCATCTGTATACTCTAGCCTTTAAATAGACCTCCTTTTTAGACCAGTTGATCTGCCGCTTCTTTTCTTTCTCCTATGTCCCCCCCTCCCTTGTGGAGGGGGTCCGGTCCGATGACCATGGATGAAGTACTGGCTGTCCAGAGTCGAGACCCAGGATGGACCGCTCGCCTGTGTATCGGTTGGGGACATCTCTACGCTGCTGATCCGCCTCCGCTTGGGATCGTTTCCTGTGGACGGGACTCTCACTGCTGTCTTGGATCCACTTTGAACTGAACTGTCGCGGCTGTGTTGGAGCCACTATGGATTGAACTTTCACAGTATCATGTTAGACCCGCTCGACATCCATTGCTTTCGGTCCCCTAGAGGGGGGGGGGGTTGCCCACATCGGAGGTCCTTTCCAAGGTTTCTCATAGTCAGCATTGTCACTGGCGTCCCACTGGATGTGAATTCTCCCTGCCCACTGGGTGTGAGTTTTCCTTGCCCTTTTGTGGGTTCTTCCGAGGATGTCGTAGTCGTAATGATTTGTGCAGTCCTTTGAGACATTTGTGATTTGGGGCTATATAAATAAACACTGATTGATTGATTAAATTTTCACATCAAGAGGCGGGCCGCAAAATAACGTCTCGCGGGCCGCAATTGGCCCGCGTGTTTGAGACCCCTGATTAAAATAAACATTATTATTTACATATAAATGTAAGTGATGCAATCCAACATCAGCCTGCAGAGCGATCCAAAACTTACTTCTCAATGCATAACCCTTATTATTAAACGCTTTGCAATCATTTAACACTAGTGTCCGACATTATAATCATTATAGGTCAGAAAAACATAATTAATCTCTTTTAAAGCAGAGTGGCAGCATTGTTTAACAATTCAAAACAGGTCTCCACTCTCTCTGCACAAGTTTTTCAGCGAACCTTCGAAAAAACATTCAGTTGTTTCGTTAAATGACGTCTAATACTCTAAAAACATGATGAATATGTCACAGAACAATGACAAACCAGCTACAATATTACTATTATTATCCATTTGGCCATTAATCACCACTTGTGTTTTGATGTTGTTTGTGGGTGTTGGCTAGCCAAAACAAATGTTAGTTTATTTAGATAAGCAGCACATATGGATGTCACAATATGACAATGTTACATCACAACTATGGTGGCAAAAATGATGACGGTATTGATGAATGTGCTCCAAATGTACTTATACACACACTAAACTTACAATTATTTTGTTCAGTAACTAAAACAGACTGTTTGAAAAGCCACTATTTGGTGTGTCTTATGCTTCACTGATAGTATTTTAGTCATTGTATCTGTTTTAAACATTTGTTTGTACTCTGGCACTTTAAGATGTAATCAAATGAAAAGTATGTCAAAAATAAAATGTATTATTATTAATTATTATTATTTCTGCCGGGCGTTGTGGCGTCCGACTCTGTCCAGCGGTCCTTGAATGCATCATAAAACAACATCCGCTTGGCGTCCGATCACAGCACTAAAAGGTTTTATGTACACAACTAAATAGCTCAGTTGCTCAGATATTGATGTTTTTATAGATGTTTACATTGGGGAATGTTGTTCGAAAATGGGAAAAGATGTTAATGACTCTTATTTTCATGAATGTTCTGTTATCAATCGTGGTTTTTCCATTATTTTATTTAGTATATAATCATTATACTCAAGCGCAACAAATACTCTTAGACACATTGCCCAGTAGAAACGACTCAAAATAAGACTGGACATAATCTACAAATGTGGGTTCTTCCGAGGATGTTGTAGTCGTAATGATTTGTGCAGTCCTTTGAGACATTTGTGATTTGGGGCTATATAAATAAACATTGATTGATTGATTGAAATTGCAGTCGTACAGCAAAATAGTAGTGGCGGGAAAAGCAGGTTGAACTTACTTAAGCTCCTTCATGGCGATTTGTAAGGGGTCCGTCTCTCCTTCCAGCTCCACCATGACAGGTGCACACATCCTGGTGGTGAGGAACAAACATCAATCTAAAGCTGACATCAAAATGTTTGTAGTTTCTGAATATACATTTTAAAAGGAGCTCATGTGATTGTGTTTATACATTTGAACACATGCTTGTGGTCTACATAACATGGAATGGTGCTTCTTCGCTCAAAATCTTGCATAGATGTTTTACACACCATCTGGATGCCCAGTTTTGTGGGCAGGCTTATTTACAACATCTCCACTTCTACAGCGTCCTCTGTCAGCCATTTGTTGTAGATTTTAGTGCTTCCATAGCGAGTCTACTGACAGATATAAGTTAGAACTGTACGCTACTTTGTATTAGAAATGGCAACAGTGGAGGGAGGAAGCATGTGCATGTACGAGCCAGTCTGCCCCAAAACTAGAGGATAGAGAAAAAGGAGGAGCTTATTGACTACAAGGCAGACTCACGAAAAGTACTTTGGGTAAATAACTACAATCCATCCATTTTCTACCGCTTATTCCCTTTGGGGTCGCAGGGGGGCGATGGTGCCCATTTCAGCTACAATCGGGCGGAAGGCAGTATACACTCTGGACAAGTCGCCACCTCATCACAGGGCCAACACAGATAGACAGACAACATTAACACACTAGGGACCATTTAGTGTTGCCAATCAACCTATCCCCAGATGCCTGTCTTTGGAAGTGGGAGGAGCCTATCCCCAGGTGCATGTCTTTGGAGGTGGGAGGAGCCTAGGCCCAGGTGCATGTCTTTGGAGGTGGGAGGACCAAAAGTTGCAAACTTTATCGTTGATGTTCTCTACTAAATCTTTTCAGCAAAAATATGGATGGATGGATGGTATTATAAGCTCAGGAAGTACTTTTAGCCGAACCGAAATCACAAAGAACAAACTAGCTTGTGCTGCTATATTGACATATTGAGCCGCTGCATCACCTAGTCCAGGGGTCACCAAGGCGGGCACCAGGTGGCCCGTAAGGACCAGATGAGTCGCCCGCTGGCCTGTTCTAAAAATAGCTCAAATAGCAGCACTTACCAGTGAGCTGCCTCTATATTTTAAATTGTATTTATTTACTAGCAAGCTGGTCTCGCTTTGCTGGACATTTTTAATTCTAAGAGAGACAAAACTCAAATAGAATTTGAAAATCCAAGAAAATATTTTAAAGACTTTGGTTTTCACTTGTTTAAATAAATTCATTTATTTCAGAAAGACAATTTTAGAGAAAAAAATACAACCTTAAAAATGATTTTAGGATTTTTAAACCCATATTCCTTTTTACCTTTTAAATTCCTTCCTATTCTTTCCTGACAATTTAAATCAATGTTCAAGTAATTAGATTTTTTTTTTATTGTAAAGAATAATAAATACATTTTTATTTAATTCTTCATTTTAGCTTCTGTTTTTTCGACGAAGAATATTTGTGAAATATTTCTTCAAACCTATTATGATTAAAATTCAAAAATAATATTCTGGCAAATCTAGAAAATCTTTAGAATCAAATTTAAATCTTATTTCAAAGTATTTTGAATTTCTTTTAAAAAAAAAATTCTGGAAAATCTAGAAGAAATAATGATTTGTCTTTGTTTGAAATATAGCTTGGTCCAATTTGTTATATATTCTAACAAAGTGCAGATTGGATTTTAACCTATTTAAAACATGTCATGAAAATTCTAAAATTAATCTTAATCAGGAAAAATTACGAATGATGTTCCATAGTCTTTTTTTTATTTTTTCAAAAAGATTCGAATTACCTAGTTTTTCTCTCCATTTTTAATTCAAAAGAGTCGAAATTAAAGATAAACTATGTTTCAAAATTTCTTTAAAATTTTTTTCCTGTTTTCTTCTCTTTTAAAATGTTCAATTAAGTTGTTTTTCATCATTTATTCTCTACAAAAAACCTTCCGTAAAAGGAAAAACATGTACGATGGAATGACAGACAGAAATACCTTTTTTTTTTTAATCAATATATATATACATATAATTCATTTATTAATGGTAAATTGAGCAAATATTCTATTTCAAGCAATTTATTTAAGTGTGTATCAAACTGGTAGCCCTTCGCATTAATCAGTACCCAGGAAGTAGCTCTTGCTTTCAAAAAGCTTGGTGACCCCTGACCTAGAAGTTGGTGAAAGTTAATTCCAGCAGATAAATCATGCCTCTCACCTGGATAATAGAAGGTTGTGGACATAAACCCACAAGTGAGTCAACTTTGACATCCGAGTGAGATGAGAAAGACTTGGAAAAAAACGCTTGTTAGTGGTAAGGATTAGAATCAATTCTTCATCTAAAAGGGAAGATACAAACATTCCACCAGTATTCATCCCAGTAAGAGCAGACACTGTACAGTAAGTGGCTGTTGTATTATGTTGATAGTTTGTATATCTTGTTTAGCACTTAGCAATACTGTTAATTGATGACTAAAGCTTCATCCGTTTAGAACACAGCTTCTAAAACTTGTACATCATCCTCATTATATTCAGGATCACAAATAGAAGTTTCTGGATCATCATTTTTCCCCAAAGTGGTCTTTTTTTGTCTCTTTTCAAGTCTGCCATGAATAGTAGTGTTGTTGTTGAAGGAAATAGTGAATGTAATGAAATACGCCGCTTAAAATGTAATTATGAATGTTACTACATGACATATATACTTACATCATGTATATATTACATGTTATTATGAATGTTACTAAATACTACATATATACTTACATTATGTATATATTACATGTTATTATGAATGTTACTACATGACATATATACTTACATCATGTATATATTACATGTTGTTATGAATGTTACTAAATACTACATATATACTTACATCATGTATATATTACATGTTATTATGAATGTTACTAAATACTACATATATACTTACATCATGTATATATTACATGTTATTATGAATGTTACTACATGACATATATACTTACATTATGTATATATTACATGTTATTATGAATGTTACTACATGACATATATACTTACATCATGTATATATTACATGTTGTTATGAATGTTACTAGATACTACATATATACTTACATCATGTATATATTACATGTTATTATGAATGTTACTAAATACTACATATATACTTACATCATGTATATATTACATGTTATTATGAATGTTACTACATGACATATATACTTACATCATGTATATATTACATGTTATTATGAATGTTACTAAATACTACATATATACTTACATTATGTATATATTACATGTTATTATGAATGTTACTACATGACATATATACTTACATCATGTATATATTACATGTTATTATGAATGTTACTAGATACTACATATATACTTATACTTACATCATGTATATATTACATAATAGGAATGTGACTAGATACTACATATATACATCATGTATATATTACATGTTATTATGAATGTTACTGCATGACAAATATACTTACATCATGTATATATTACATGTTATTATGAATGTTACTAAATACTACATATATACTTACATTATGTATATATTACATGTTATTATGAATGTTACTACATGACATATATACTTACATAATGTATATATTACATGTTGTTATGAATGTTACTAGATACTACATATATACTTACATCATGTATATATTACATGTTATTATGAATGTTACTAGATACTACATATATACTTACATCATGTATATATTACATGTTATTATGAATGTTACTAGATACTACATATATACTTACATCATGTATATATTACATGTTATTATGAATGTTACTACATGACATATATACTTACATCATGTATATATTACATATTATGAACGTTTCTACATGACATATACTTACATCATGTATATATTACATGTTATGAATGTTACTAGAAAATACGTATATATTTAATTCATGAATATATTACATGTTATAATGAATGTTACTAGATACTACATACAATATGCACTTACATCATGTATGTATTATATGTTATTATAAATGTTACTACGAACCCGGTTTCCATGAGTTGGGAAATTGTGTTAGATGTAAATATAAACAGAATACAATGATTTGCAAATCCTTTTCAACCCATATTCAGTTGAATATGCTACAAACACTTTTTTTTTTGCAAATAATCATTAACTTTAGAATTTGATGCAAGCAACACGTGACAAAGAAGTTGGGAAAGGTGGCAATAAATACTAATAAAGTTGAGGAATGCTCATCAAACACTTATTTGGAACATCCCACAGGTGTGCAGGCTAATTGGGAACAGGTGGGTGCCATGATTGGGTATAAAAGCAGCTTTCATGAAATGCTAAGTAATTCACAAACAAGGATGGGGTGAGGGTCACCACTTTGTAAGCAAATTGTCGAACAGTTTTAGAACAACATTTCTCAACGAGCTATTGCAAGGAGTTTAGGTATTTTACCAACTACGGTCCGTAAAATCATCAAAAAAGTTCAGAGAATCTGGAGAAATCACTGCACGTAAGCCATGATATTACGGACCGTTGATCCCTCAGGCGGTACTGCATCAAAAACCGACATCAGTGTGTAAAGGATATCACCACATGGGCTCTGGAACACTTCATAAAACCACTGTCAGTAACTACAGTTGGTCGCTACATCTGTAAGTGCAAGTTAAAACTCTACTATGCAAAGTAAAACCAATTTATCAACAACACCAAGGAACGCCGCTGGCTTTGCTGGGCCCGAGCTCACTTAAGATGGACTGATGCAAAGTGGAAAAGTGTTCTGTGGTCCAGACCTGTCTCCCGTGGAAAATGTGTGGCGCATTATGAAGCGTAAAATACGACAGCGGAGACCCCGGACTGTTGAAGGACTGAAGCTCTACATAAAACAAGAATGGGAAAAAATTCCACTTTCAAAGCTTCAACAATTAGTTTCCTTAGTTCCCAAACGTTTATTGGGTGTTGTTAAAAGAAAAGGTGATGTAACACAGTGGTGAACATGCCCTTTCCCAACTACTTTGGCACGTGTTGCAGCCATGAAATTCTAAGTTAATTATTATTTGCAAAAAAAAAAAAGTTTATGAGTTTGAACACCAAATATGTTGTCTTTGTAGCATATTCAACTGAATATGGCTTGAAAAGGATTTGCAAATCATTGTATTCCGTTTATATTTACATCTAACACAATTTCCCAACTCATATGGAAACGGGGTTTGTAGATACTACATATATGTCTACATCATGTAAATATTACATGTTATTATGAATGTTACTACATGACATATATACATACATTGTGTATATATTACATGTTATTATGAATGTTACTACATGACATATATACTTACATCATGTATATCCATCCATCCATCCATCTTCTTCCACTTATCAGAGGTCGGGTCGCGGGGGCAGCAGCCTAAGCAGGGTAGCCCAGACTTCCCTCTCCCCAGCCACTTCGTCTAGCTCTTCCCGGGGGATCCCGAGGCGTTCCCAGGCCAGCCGGGAGACATAGTCTTCCCAACGTGTCCTGGGTCTTCCCCGTGGCCTCCTACCGGTTGGACGTGCCCTAAACACCTCCCTCGGGAGGCGTTCGGGTGGCATCCTGACCAGATGCCCGAACCACCTCATCTGGCTCCTCTCCATGTGGAGGAGCAGCGGCTTCACTTTGAGTTCCTCCCGGATGGCAGAGCTTCTCACCCTATCTCTAAGGGAGAGACCCGCCACACGGCGGAGGAAACTCATTTGGGCCGCTTGTACCCGTGATCTTATCCTTTCGGTCATGACCCAAAGCTCATGACCATAGGTGAGGATGGGAACGTAGATCGACCGGTAAATTGAGAGCTTTGCCTTCCGGCTCAGCTCCTTCTTCATCACAACGGATCGGTACAACGTCCGCATTACTGAAGACGCGGCACCGATCCGCCTGTCGATCTCACGATCCACTCTTCCCTCACTCGTGAACAAGACTCCTAGGTACTTGAACTCCTCCACTTGGGGCAGGGTCTCCTCCCCAACCCGGAGATGGCATTCCACCCTTTTCCGCGAGAGAACCATGGACTCGTATTTGGAGTCATGTATATATTACATGTTATTATGAATGTTACTAGATACTACATATATACTCACATCATGTATATATTACATGTTATTATGAATGTTACTACATGACATATATACTTACATCATGTATATATTACATGTTATTATGAATGGTACTACATGACATATAGTTACAGCGTATATATAAAACTTTCATGGAGGTTTTGGGATGTTTTTAAAAGCGCTTTATAGAGCGACTCTATTCCCCATTGTTAGCTGACTTTTTCTAGCATTTATCTACAAGTTGAAATGCATAAAAAAATGTTTTCTTGTCTCACATAAGGATTGTGAATGATAAGCAACATTTCAAAACATCAAATGCAGTTCCCCTTCAATGCTATTTCCAGCTTTGATCAAAACACAGTCTATCACCTGATGATGGTTTGGGAAACTTCTGGCGTTCTGCCTTTCTTGCCCCGAGTGAACGGATGTTGGGTCAGATTAATTTTTACCTAAACCAAGGAACAAACTCGACTTCCCTACAAACAGGACCAGTGTTGGAACAGTACGACAGACTAGCTCATTAATACAAAGGTTTATTCAAAACAATAAAACATTTCATTTTACAACGATCACATGTCTCCACCAAAACAAAACAAAACAGGCTTATTTTGTCAAATGTTAAATTTAAGTCCTGTCTCCATCTAGTGGCGCTTACTTGTAATTTTTGTTTCCATACTAAAAGTCACTGGCCAGCTTTAGAGGAAGGAAGACGACAGCAATATTTACAGTTTGTGGTCTTACTCAATCGCTTATGATGAGCTCGTCGCAGCCCCAGTCCTCGTAGCTCCCATCTGGAAGATACCTGCGGATGATGATGGGGATCTTGCCGCACCTGGTGGACGAGACCAGCAGCCAGGCTTGTCAATGCGCTCAGTGCTCGTCCTGACCTGCTGCTCCAGGTCTGCTTGTCAGTACGAGTCCGCAAGTTCTGTTCGCCAGTCAGTGAAGTGACGCCGTGGGCAAATACTCCACGGCTGTGGAACCAGCTTGGAAGCAGTGTTCAATTTACAGGCATGAGAGAACCCCTTTGAGGGAAACTGACCAAGAACAGAGGAACATTTCTATCGGCACAAAATGCTGCCACGCATGTCCCGAAAGGAAATGTTGAAAATCAAGACTACATTTTCTACTTTGTTTGGTTGCCATGTTGCCAATGACATGTCCAATTTAATGTACCACACAAATTGTAGTTTTTTCTACTCATTTACTAATATTGAAAATGTCATCATACAATATGCATGCAAAGAACATGGGCAACTTTGGGAAATATACTTCCGGTCTTGTGACCTCTGTTTACATCGCCAGGTCAACAATATATTTCCTTGCTGGCTAATTCATACTGTAGAACAGACCTGAGCAAACGAAGGCCCGTTAAGCTTTTCAATCTGGCGTGCCGGACATCTCCGAATAATTTATTTTTGATTTTTAAGATGGAATCTGTAGCTGCCATTAGGATGTGCACTGATATTTTCAAATGACCGTAAGTCTTCAATTATACAAAATATTTCAATGGTTGGAATCAGCGCCTTTGCATGACATACTAGTTGCTATGGTAATCTTATTAGTATTACAATATACACCCCCGCCCCCTATTGTAGTCCGAAGAGCTAGGGCTGCATTGGATTCTGGGTATTTGTTCTGTTGTGTTTATGTTGTGTTACGCTGCGGATGTTCTCCCAAGATGTGTTTGTCATTCTTGTTTGGTGTGGGTTCACAGTGCGGCGCATATTTGTAACAGTGTTGAAGTTTTTTATTCCGCAACCATCAGTACGACCTGTGTGGCTGTTGATCAACTATGTCTTGCAGTCGCTTACTAAGTCTACAGAAGCCAAATACAACATGTGGCTGGGCTGGCACGCTGTTTGTACAGGTAGGACGCTAAAGGCAGTGCCTCCCCGGTGGTCCCTTAATATTGTTGTTTGGGGGAAAGTCAGGAGAATGATTACCCCTGGAGTGGCATTGAAAATTGGGAGTCTCTTGGAAAAATCGAGGGTATCCAAGTATAACGCTGTAAAGCGCCATTCATATAAAACTCGCGGGCCGCACTAACATTATAGAGCGTTTTCCGTTCGGGCTCCAGTACTCTGGAATGCCCTCCCGGTAACAGTTGGAGATGCTACCTCAGTAGAAGCATTTAAGTCTCACCTTAAAACTCATCTGTATACTCTAGCCTTTAAATAGACCTCCTTTTTAGACCAGTTGATCTGCCGCTTCTTTTCTTTCTCCTATGTCCCCCCCTCCCTTGTGGAGGGGGTCCGGTCCGATGACCATGGATGAAGTACTGGCTGTCCAGAGTCGAGACCCAGGATGGACCGCTCGCCTGTGTATCGGTTGGGGACATCTCTACGCTGCTGATCCGCCTCCGCTTGGGATCGTTTCCTGTGGACGGGACTCTCACTGCTGTCTTGGATCCACTTTGAACTGAACTGTCGCGGCTGTGTTGGAGCCACTATGGATTGAACTTTCACAGTATCATGTTAGACCCGCTCGACATCCATTGCTTTCGGTCCCCTAGAGGGGGGGGGGGTTGCCCACATCGGAGGTCCTTTCCAAGGTTTCTCATAGTCAGCATTGTCACTGGCGTCCCACTGGATGTGAATTCTCCCTGCCCACTGGGTGTGAGTTTTCCTTGCCCTTTTGTGGGTTCTTCCGAGGATGTCGTAGTCGTAATGATTTGTGCAGTCCTTTGAGACATTTGTGATTTGGGGCTATATAAATAAACACTGATTGATTGATTAAATTTTCACATCAAGAGGCGGGCCGCAAAATAACGTCTCGCGGGCCGCAATTGGCCCGCGTGTTTGAGACCCCTGATTAAAATAAACATTATTATTTACATATAAATGTAAGTGATGCAATCCAACATCAGCCTGCAGAGCGATCCAAAACTTACTTCTCAATGCATAACCCTTATTATTAAACGCTTTGCAATCATTTAACACTAGTGTCCGACATTATAATCATTATAGGTCAGAAAAACATAATTAATCTCTTTTAAAGCAGAGTGGCAGCATTGTTTAACAATTCAAAACAGGTCTCCACTCTCTCTGCACAAGTTTTTCAGCGAACCTTCGAAAAAACATTCAGTTGTTTCGTTAAATGACGTCTAATACTCTAAAAACATGATGAATATGTCACAGAACAATGACAAACCAGCTACAATATTACTATTATTATCCATTTGGCCATTAATCACCACTTGTGTTTTGATGTTGTTTGTGGGTGTTGGCTAGCCAAAACAAATGTTAGTTTATTTAGATAAGCAGCACATATGGATGTCACAATATGACAATGTTACATCACAACTATGGTGGCAAAAATGATGACGGTATTGATGAATGTGCTCCAAATGTACTTATACACACACTAAACTTACAATTATTTTGTTCAGTAACTAAAACAGACTGTTTGAAAAGCCACTATTTGGTGTGTCTTATGCTTCACTGATAGTATTTTAGTCATTGTATCTGTTTTAAACATTTGTTTGTACTCTGGCACTTTAAGATGTAATCAAATGAAAAGTATGTCAAAAATAAAATGTATTATTATTAATTATTATTATTTCTGCCGGGCGTTGTGGCGTCCGACTCTGTCCAGCGGTCCTTGAATGCATCATAAAACAACATCCGCTTGGCGTCCGATCACAGCACTAAAAGGTTTTATGTACACAACTAAATAGCTCAGTTGCTCAGATATTGATGTTTTTATAGATGTTTACATTGGGGAATGTTGTTCGAAAATGGGAAAAGATGTTAATGACTCTTATTTTCATGAATGTTCTGTTATCAATCGTGGTTTTTCCATTATTTTATTTAGTATATAATCATTATACTCAAGCGCAACAAATACTCTTAGACACATTGCCCAGTAGAAACGACTCAAAATAAGACTGGACATAATCTACAAATGTGGGTTCTTCCGAGGATGTTGTAGTCGTAATGATTTGTGCAGTCCTTTGAGACATTTGTGATTTGGGGCTATATAAATAAACATTGATTGATTGATTGAAATTGCAGTCGTACAGCAAAATAGTAGTGGCGGGAAAAGCAGGTTGAACTTACTTAAGCTCCTTCATGGCGATTTGTAAGGGGTCCGTCTCTCCTTCCAGCTCCACCATGACAGGTGCACACATCCTGGTGGTGAGGAACAAACATCAATCTAAAGCTGACATCAAAATGTTTGTAGTTTCTGAATATACATTTTAAAAGGAGCTCATGTGATTGTGTTTATACATTTGAACACATGCTTGTGGTCTACATAACATGGAATGGTGCTTCTTCGCTCAAAATCTTGCATAGATGTTTTACACACCATCTGGATGCCCAGTTTTGTGGGCAGGCTTATTTACAACATCTCCACTTCTACAGCGTCCTCTGTCAGCCATTTGTTGTAGATTTTAGTGCTTCCATAGCGAGTCTACTGACAGATATAAGTTAGAACTGTACGCTACTTTGTATTAGAAATGGCAACAGTGGAGGGAGGAAGCATGTGCATGTACGAGCCAGTCTGCCCCAAAACTAGAGGATAGAGAAAAAGGAGGAGCTTATTGACTACAAGGCAGACTCACGAAAAGTACTTTGGGTAAATAACTACAATCCATCCATTTTCTACCGCTTATTCCCTTTGGGGTCGCAGGGGGGCGATGGTGCCCATTTCAGCTACAATCGGGCGGAAGGCAGTATACACTCTGGACAAGTCGCCACCTCATCACAGGGCCAACACAGATAGACAGACAACATTAACACACTAGGGACCATTTAGTGTTGCCAATCAACCTATCCCCAGATGCCTGTCTTTGGAAGTGGGAGGAGCCTATCCCCAGGTGCATGTCTTTGGAGGTGGGAGGAGCCTAGGCCCAGGTGCATGTCTTTGGAGGTGGGAGGAGCCTACCCCCAGGTGCATGTCTTTGGAGGTGGGAGGAGCCTACCCCCAGGTGCATGTCTTTGGAGGTGGGAGGGGCCTATCCCCAGGTGCATGTCTTTGGAGGTGGGAGGGGCCTATCCCCAGGTGCATGTCTTTGGAGGTGGGAGGGGCCTAACCCCAGGTGCATGTCTTTGGAGGTGGGAGGAGCCTATCCCCAGGTGCATGTCTTTGGAGGTTGGAGGAGCCTATCCCCAGGTGCATGTCTTTGGAGGTGGGAGGGGCCTATCCCCAGGTGCATGTCTTTGGAGGTGGGAGGGGCCTACCCCCAGGTGCATGTCTTTGGAGGTGGGAGGAGCATATCCCCAGGTGCATGTCTTTGGAGGTGGGAGGAGCCTACCCCCAGGTGCATGTCTGGAGGTTGGAGGAGCCTACCCCCAGGTGCATGTCTTTGGAGGTGGGAGGAGCCTATCCCCAGGTGCATGTCTTTGGAGGTTGGAGGAGCCTACCCCCAGGTGCATGTCTTTGGAGGTGGGAGGAGCCTACCCCCAGGTGCATATCTTTGGAGGTGGGAGGAGCCTAGGCCCAGGTGCATGTCTTTGGAGGTGGGAGGAGCCTAGGCCCAGGTGCATGTCTTTGGAGGTCGGAGGGGCCTATCCCCAGCTGCATGTCTTTGGAGGTGGGAGGGGCCTATCCCCAGGTGCATGTCTTTGGAGGTGGGAGGGGCCTATCCACAGGTGCATGTCTTTGGAGGTGGGAGGGGCCTATCCACAGGTGCATGTCTTTGGAGGTGGGAGGGGCCTATCCACAGGTGCATGTCTTTGGAGGTGAGAGGAGTCTATCCCCGGGTGCATGTCTTTGGAGGTGGGAGGAGCCTATCCCCAGGTGCATGTCTTTGGAGGTGGGAGGAGCCTATCCCCAGGTGCATGTCTTTGGAGGTGGGAGGAGCCTATCCCCAGGTGCATGTCTTTGGAGGTGGGAGGAGCCTATCCCCAGGTGCATGTCTTTGGAGGTGGGAGGAGCCTACCCCAGGTGCATGTCTTTGGAGGTGGGAGGAGCCTACCCCAGGTGCATGTCTTTGGAGGTTGGAGGAGCCTACCCCCAGGTGCATGTCTTTGGAGGTGGGAGGAGCCTACCCCCAGGTGCATGTCTTTGGAGGTGGGAGGAGCCTACCCCCAGGTGCATGTCTTTGGAGGTGGGAGGAGCCTACCCCCAGGTGCATGTCTTTGGAGGTTGGAGGAGCCTACCCCCAGGTGCATGTCTTGGGAGGTGGGAGGAGTCTATCCCCAGGTGCATGTCTTTGGAGGTGGGAGTGGCCTATCCCCAGGTGCATGTCTTTGGAGGTGGGAGTCCCCTATTCCCAGGTGCATGTGTTGGAGGTGGGAGAGAGCCGGAGTACCCGGAGGGAACCCACGCAGTCAGAGGGAGAACATGCAAACTCCACACAGAAAGATCCCGAGCCCGGGATTGAACCCAGGACTACCTAGGACCTTCGTATTGTGAGGCAGACGCACTAACCCCTCTACCACCGTGCTGCCTAAATGACTACCATGTATAGATAATTTGCTGAGTATATGACTTTCAGCAGTCAGGTTAGCTTGTGGCTAAAACCTTCACATTTGTCATAATCAGTGGCAACTTTTGACAGAAAAAAACTGCAAAAATTAGTCCTAATTAGGTCTGGGCAACATATCGGTGGTTTGTTTCTGTGCGATATAGAAAATGACTATATGGTGAAATTATAGTATACCTTCTCACGCAGTTACTTTCAGCTGCGGGCATTACACTACAACCTCTTCCCACTCGTTCTTGTTTCTCCTTCTCACAGACAGCAAGCACACCTTCTTACATACATCATATTGGTTAAATCACCAAAGTGCTGCCCACTGCTCCCCTCACTTCCCAGGTGATGGCTCAAATGCAGAGGACAAATTTCCAGGCCAGACATGTATCCGATTGAAAATGTGTGGCGCATTATGAAGCGCAAAATACGACAACACGACCCTCGACTGTTAAACAACTTAAGCTGTACATCCAACAAGAATGGTGAAGAATTCCACTTTCAAAGCTTCAACAATTAGTTTCCTCAGTTCCCAAACGTTTATTGAGTGTTGTTAAAAGAAAAGGTGATGTAACACAGTGGTGAACATGCCCTTTCCCAACTACTTTGGCACGTGTTGCAGCCACGAAATTCTAAGTTAATTATTATTTGCAAAAAAAAAATAAAGTTTATGAGTTTGAACATCAAATATGTTGTCTTTGTAGCATCCATCCATCCATTTTCTACCGCTTATTCCCTTGTGTGGTCGCGGGGGGCGCTGGCGCCTATCTCAGCTACAATCGGGCGGAAGGCAGGGTACACCCTGGACAAGTCGCCACCTCATCGCAGGGCTGTCTTTGTAGCATATTCAACTGAATATGGGTTGAAAAGGATTTGCAAATCATTGTATTCTGTTTATATTTACATCTAACACAATTTCCCAACTCGTATGGAAACGGGGTTTGTATGTTCCATTTTTTCCCCTAGGCAAGTCTTTCTGCAGAATATGTAAGAAATCTGCTTAGGCTGCTGCCCCCATGACCCAACCTGGGATAAGCGGAGGAAGATGGATGGAGGACCATTTTAAGACAAGAGAAGCAATACTTACGCTATCTGGAGAGCTCTGGTGCCCAAAACTCTGGCTCGCTCATATTTGGTCATGTATTGTGTTGTTATTCTCTTCTGGTTGGCTTGCTGGCCCTCCCGGGCCGGTAGGATTTGCACATTCTCTTGATCCTCCTGTTCCGTGGCAAATTCAGAAAGTTTGAGGAGTATTCGTCAAACAGACATATCATTGTCTCCTTCAACTCACATCTTCCGCATTAACCAGGTCATCTAATCCCTCATCCTCTTCGGCGTCGTCAAAATCTCCGTCATCGAAGCTAAAATGATGAGAATAAGATAGGGCTGGGTGATATATCGATATACTCGATTAGGCCTTTATTTAATATCTCAATATTTTTAGCCCATATCGCGATACACCATATGTATCTGGATATTTTGCCTTAGCCTTGAATGAACACTTGATGCATATAATCACAGCAGTATGATGATTCTATGTGTCTACTTTAAAGGCCTACTGAAAGTCACTACTAGCGACCACGCAGTCTGATAGTTTATATATCAATGATGAAATATTAACATTGCAACAAATGTCAATTACGGCCGCTTTAGTTTACTGAATTACAATTTTAAATTTCCCGCGGAGTCTCCTGTTGAAAACGTCGCGGAATGATGACGCGTGTTTGTGACGTCTCAGGTTGTCGCGGACATATTATCCCAGCACCACTCGCGGCTAATAGTCGTCTCTTTTCATTGCATAATTACACAGTATTTTGGACATTTGTGTTGCTGAATCTTTTGCAATTTGTTCAATTAATAATGGAGACTATAAAGAATAATGCTGTTGGTGGAAAGCGGTGGATTGCAGCTGCCATTAGCACCGAAACACAGCCCGTGTTTCTTTGTTGTGAAGCTTTAACACAGAGCGGTCAAGCGAACATGTTTCTCTACGTCAGTGGTTCTCAAACTTTTTTTGTCATCCCCCACTTTGGACAAGGGGGAGCCCCACCTGCCCCCATCGCCCAAACAGAACGCTAATCCCAAGCTTAACATTTTCAAATTTATTGAACATCAAGTAACATCAAGTTGTATTCATTCAAACTCAATAACATAAAATAACATCAAGTTCAATATCAAATAAAATAACTGTGCAGCTGTGGTATAACTTGCATCAAGTTCAATAATAAATCAAATAACTTACATCAAGATCAATAATAAATTAATTAAAAGTGCCACTTTTTCGTGTTTTGATCAAATTTACTGCGCTCACAACATTTGTTAAAACCTCATTGAGTTCGGAACTGAGCTGCCTTGACACGAGTGCTTCCTGATGAACTATTTGTTTTGTATTTGCAAAACAGCAAATCTTCGCACAGTGACTCACCATTCACAAAGCGGACGTATCACGTATGCGATGAACAGGCAGTCTTTATTGCCGTCAGTAGCTTCGTCCACTTGTAAAGCAAAATGTTTTTCTTTTAATTTGTCTACGAGTTGTTCCTCAAGATCACTTGCAATGTCGTATTTACGTCTCGCAACAGTGTCGTTTGACAGTGGGACGGCTTTCAATTTTGCTGCGCTTGTCTCGTCAAGCATGACTGACACCATGTCTATTGCAGCGGGGAGAATTAGCTGCTCTGCTATTGTGTGTGCTTTTTTTGCATTGATCAATTCTGCATGCAACTCTATATGAAGCCAATTTATCCATTTTGTGTAATTGTGGTCCACACATTAGCCTGCTACCCATCCGCGCAAAAGTTTCTTCCGCTTAGCCCCGCCCCCATTAGTTACCGTTGCGTCTGTCAAACTTTCGCTCCGACCTAGAAATTTGAAGCCTACAAGAAAATCAAGTAATTCACATTAATTTATATAGCTGATTTCACAGACACAATCACAAAGTGATTTACAGTTTGTATAGAAAATGGAGTTGTGAAAAAAAAATCTAAGAATATAATAAAAAAAATTAAAATACAAAATTAAAGTGAAAATTTCTCCCTTTCCTCGAGCCCCACCTGTCATGTCTCTATTCCCCACCAGTGGAGCCTGCCCCACACTTTGAGAAACGCTGCTCTACGTCAACCAGCAAGATTTTGGATGGGGAAATTGTGATATTAAGTCGGCTTTTACCGGAGACTTGAGTGGACTACGCGACCTCATCCTGCAGCTCAAAAAGGCAGCTATGATCTTGGCTCCTCGGCTTCTCTCAGAGACACTGGCGTTCACCGCAGCCACCCGACTTTCAGGTATGACTTTACAATCTCACTAAAACACAAAACAATAAGCAAATAAGGGATCTTCCAGAATTATCCTAGTAAACGTGTCTAATTACATCTGAAACGCACACTATGCCGCCGCCTTTTCTTTTTTAGTGCCTCTCTCAAACTTTCCTCATCCACGAATCTTTCATCCTTGCTCAAATTAATGGGGAAATCGTCGCTTTCTTGGTCTGAATCGTTCTTGCTGCTGGTGGCCATGATTGTAAACAATGTTCAGTTATGAGGAGCTCCACAACCCGTGACGTCACGTGCACATTGTCTGCTACTTCCTGTACACGCAAGGCTTTTTTATTAGCGACCAAAAGTTGCAAACTTTATCGTTGATGTTCTCTACTAAATCTTTTCAGCAAAAATATGGCAGTATCGCAAAATTATCAAGTATGACACATAGAATGGAGCTGCTATCCCCGTTTAAAGGCCTACTGAAATGCGATTTTCTTATTTAAACAGGGATAGCAGGTCCATTCTATGTGTCATACTTGATCATTTCGCGATAAAACCATATTTTTGCTGAAAGGATTTAGTAGAGAACATCAACGATAAAGTTCGCAACTTTTGGTCGCTAATAAAAAAGCCTTGCCTGTACCGGAAGTAGCAGACGATGTGCGCATGACGTCACGGGTTGTGGAGCTCCTCACATCTGAACATTGTTTACAATCATGGCCACCAGCAGCGAGAGCTATTTGGACCAAAAAAGCGACAATTCCCCCATTAATTTGAGCGAGAATGAAAGATTTGTGGATGAGGAAAGTGAGAGTGAAGCACTAGAAAAAAAAAAAAAAAGAAGAAAAAAAATTGAGGGCAGCGGGTGCGATTCAGATGTTATTAGACACATTTACTAGGATAATTCTGAATAATCCCTTATCTGCTTATTACTAGTGTTTTAGTGAGATTATATGGCACCTGAAAGTCGGAGGGGTGTGGCCACGAGTGTGGTGACCGCCAGTGTCTCCGAGGGAAGCCACGTTTCTCGACGAGGCAAGGCAGTCGGGCTGGGATTATTTTTTCCCCTCCTCCACGGTGTAAGCATCCGATGGTTGGTGGCGGTCGGTGGGAGGAGGCAAGAGAGTCCGCAGCTGCAGGGGGCACGACGCAAGCTCTCCTCTCATAACTACAGTAACAGCCGATTTAATGCCACCATTTTCTCACTGAAACTTGCCGATTGACATGTGGTAGGGAACCATGTTCACTTGACCGCTCTGTTCCATAGTAAAGCTTCACCATCAGCTTTTAGGAATGTAAACAAGGAAACACCGGCTGTGTTTGTGTTGCTGAAGGCGGCTGCAATACACCACTTCCCACCTACAGCTTTCTTCTTTGACGTCTCCATTATTCATTGAACAAATTGCAAAAGATTCAGCAACACAGATGTCCAGAATACTGTGGAATTATGCGATTAAAACAGACGACTTATAGCTGTGAACGTTGCTGGAACAAAATGTCCTCTACAATGCGTGACGTCACGCGCACGTGTCATCATAGCGCGACGTTTCAGCAGGATACTTCCGCGCAAAATTTTTAATTGCAATTTAGTAAACTAACTTGGCCGTATTGGCATGTGTTGCAATGTTAATATTTCATCATTGATGTATAAACTATCAGACTGCGTGGTCGGTAGTAGTGGCTTTCAGTAGGCCTTTAAAAGTAGCATATATTAATGCAGTATGAAGAAGAATGTTTGAATGTAGACACATAGAATCATCATACTGCTGTGATTATATGCATTAAGTGTTCATTCAAGGCTAAGGCAAAACATCCAGATATAAATGGTGTATCGCGATATGGTCTAAAAACATGGAGATATGAAAAAAAGCCCTAGAATAAGTTGACATAAGAGAAAGTGCAGATTGAATAGTCACACAACATGGAAAGTACAAATTGAATAGTCACACAACATAGAAAGTGCAGATTGAAGTCACACAACATATAAAAAGTACAAATTGAATAGTCACACAACATAGAACGTACAAATTGAATAGTCACACAACATAGAAAGTACAAATTGAATAGTCACACAACATAGAAAGTACAAATTGAATGGTCACACAACATAGAAAGTGCAGATTGAAGTCACACAACATGGAAAGTACAAATTGAATAGTCACACATATTAAAAGTACAAATTGAATAGTCACACAACATAGAAAGTACAAATTGAATAGTCACACAACATAAAAAGTACAAATTGAATAGTCACACAACATAAAAAGTACAAATTGAATAGTCACACAACATAGAAAGTACAAATTGAATAGTCACACAACATGGAAAGTACAAATTGAATAGTCACACAACATAGAAAGTGCAGATTGAAGTCACACAACATAAAAAGTACAAATTGAATAGTCACACAACATAAAAAGTACAAATTGAATAGTCACACAACATAAAAAGTACAAATTGAATAGTCACACAACATAGAAAGTACAAATTGAATAGTCACACAACATGGAAAGTACAAATTGAATAGTCACACAACATAGGAAGTGCAGATTGAAGTAACACAACATAAAAAGTACAAATTGAATAGTCACACAACATATAAAAAGTACAAATTGAATAGTCACACATATTAAAAGTACAAATTGAATAGTCACACAACATAGAAAGTACAAATTGAATAGTCACACAACATAGAAAGTACAAATTGAATAGTCACACAACATAAAAAGTACAAATTGAATAGTCACACAACATAGAAAGTACAAATTGAATAGTCACACAACATGGAAAGTACAAATTGAATAGTCACACAACATAGAAAGTGCAGATACAAGTCACACAACATAAAAAGTACAAATTGAATAGTCACACAACATAAAAAGTACAAATTGAATAGTCACACAACATAAAAAGTACAAATTGAATAGTCACACAACATAGAAAGTACAAATTGAATAGTCACACAACATGGAAAGTACAAATTGAATAGTCACACAACATAGAAAGTGCAGATTGAAGTAACACAACATAAAAAGTACAAATTGAATAGTCACACAACATATAAAAAGTACAAATTGAATAGTCGCACAACATAGAAAGTACAAATTGAATAGTCACACAACATAAAAAGTACAAATTGAATAGTCACACAACATAAAAAGTACAAATTGAATAGTCACACAACATAGAAAGTACAAATTGAATAGTCACACAACATAGAAAGTACAAATTGAATGGTCACACAACATAGAAAGTGCAGATTGAAGTCACACAACATGGAAAGTACAAATTGAATAGTCACACATATTAAAAGTACAAATTGAATAGTCACACAACATAGAAAGTACAAATTGAATAGTCACACATATGAAAAGTACAAATTGAATAGTCACACAACATAGAAAGTACAAATTGAATAGTCACACAACATAGAAAGTACAAATTGAATGGTCACACAACACAGAAAGTACAAATTGAATAGTCACACAACATGGAAAGTACAAATTGAATAGTCACACAACATAGAAAGTACAAATTGAATAGTCACACATATTAAAAGTACAAATTGAATAGTCACACAACATAGAAAGTACAAATTGAATGGCCACACAACATAGAAAGTGCAGATTGAAGTCACACAACATGGAAAGTACAAATTGAATAGTCACACAACATGGAAAGTACAAATTGAATAGTCACACAACATAGAAAGTGCAGATTGAAGTCACACAACATAAAAAGTACAAATTGAATAGTCACACAACATAAAAAGTACAAATTGAATAGTCACACAACATAAAAAGTACAAATTGAATAGTCACACAACATAGAAAGTACAAATTGAATAGTCACACAACATGGAAAGTACAAATTGAATAGTCACACAACATAGGAAGTGCAGATTGAAGTAACACAACATAAAAAGTACAAATTGAATAGTCACACAACATATAAAAAGTACAAATTGAATAGTCACACATATTAAAAGTACAAATTGAATAGTCACACAACATAGAAAGTACAAATTGAATAGTCACACAACATAGAAAGTACAAATTGAATAGTCACACAACATAAAAAGTACAAATTGAATAGTCACACAACATAGAAAGTACAAATTGAATAGTCACACAACATGGAAAGTACAAATTGAATAGTCACACAACATAGAAAGTGCAGATACAAGTCACACAACATAAAAAGTACAAATTGAATAGTCACACAACATAAAAAGTACAAATTGAATAGTCACACAACATAAAAAGTACAAATTGAATAGTCACACAACATAGAAAGTACAAATTGAATAGTCACACAACATGGAAAGTACAAATTGAATAGTCACACAACATAGAAAGTGCAGATTGAAGTAACACAACATAAAAAGTACAAATTGAATAGTCACACAACATATAAAAAGTACAAATTGAATAGTCGCACAACATAGAAAGTACAAATTGAATAGTCACACAACATAAAAAGTACAAATTGAATAGTCACACAACATAAAAAGTACAAATTGAATAGTCACACAACATAGAAAGTACAAATTGAATAGTCACACAACATAGAAAGTACAAATTGAATGGTCACACAACATAGAAAGTGCAGATTGAAGTCACACAACATGGAAAGTACAAATTGAATAGTCACACATATTAAAAGTACAAATTGAATAGTCACACAACATAGAAAGTACAAATTGAATAGTCACACATATGAAAAGTACAAATTGAATAGTCACACAACATAGAAAGTACAAATTGAATAGTCACACAACATAGAAAGTACAAATTGAATGGTCACACAACACAGAAAGTACAAATTGAATAGTCACACAACATGGAAAGTACAAATTGAATAGTCACACAACATAGAAAGTACAAATTGAATAGTCACACATATTAAAAGTACAAATTGAATAGTCACACAACATAGAAAGTACAAATTGAATGGCCACACAACATAGAAAGTGCAGATTGAAGTCACACAACATGGAAAGTACAAATTGAATAGTCACACATATTAAAAGTACAAATTGAATAGTCACACAACATAGAAAGTACAAATTGAATAGTCACACATATTAAAAGTACAAATTGAATAGTCACACAACATAGAAAGTACAAATTGAATAGTCACACAACATAGAAAGTACAAATTGAATAGTCACACAACATAGAAAGTACAAATTGAATAGTCACACAACATAGAAAGTACAAATTGAATAGTCACACAACATAGAAAGTACAAATTGAATAGTCACACAACATAGAAAGTACAAATTGAATGGTCACACAACATAGAAAGTACAAATTGAATAGTCACAACAACATAGAAAGTACAAATTGAATAGTCACACAACATAGAAAGTGCAGATTGAATAGTCACACAACATAGAAAGTACAAATTGAATAGTCACACAACATAAAAAGTACAAATTGAATAGTCACACAACATAGAAAGTGCAGATTGAATAGTCACACAACATAGAAAGTACAAATTGAATAGTCACACAACATAAAAAGTACAAATTGAATAGTCACACAACATAGAAAGTACAAATTGAATAGTCACACAACATAGAAAGTACAAATTGAATAGTCACAACAACATAAAAAGTACAAATTGAATAGTCACAACAACATATTAAAAGTACAAATTGAATAGTCACAACAACATAAAAAGTACAAATTGAATAGTCACACAACATAAAAAGTACAAATTGAATAGTCACAACAACATAGAAAGTACAAATTGAATAGTCACAACAACATAGAAAGTACAAATTGAATAGTCACAACAACATAGAAAGTACAAATTGAATAGTCACAACAACATAGAAAGTACAAATTGAATAGTCACACAACATAAAAAGTACAAATTGAATAGTCACACAACATAAAAAGTACAAATTGAATAGTCACACAACATAAAAAGTACAAATTGAATAGTCACACAACATAGAAAGTACAAATTGAATAGTCACACATATTAAAAGTACAAATTGAATAGTCACACAACATAAAAAGTACAAATTGAATAGTCACAACAACATAAAAAGTACAAATTGAATAGTCACACAACATAAAAAGTACAAATTGAATAGTCACACAACATAGAAAGTACAAATTGAATAGTCACACATATTAAAAGTACAAATTGAATAGTCACACAACATAAAAAGTACAAATTGAATAGTCACAACAACATAAAAAGTACAAATTGAATAGTCACACAACATAGAAAGTACAAATTGAATAGTCACACATATGAAAAGTACAAATTGAATAGTCACACAACATAGAAAGTACAAATTGAATAGTCACACAACATAGAAAGTACAAATTGAATGGTCACACAACACAGAAAGTACAAATTGAATAGTCACACAACATGGAAAGTACAAATTGAATAGTCACACAACATAGAAAGTACAAATTGAATAGTCACACATATTAAAAGTACAAATTGAATAGTCACACAACATAGAAAGTACAAATTGAATGGCCACACAACATAGAAAGTGCAGATTGAAGTCACACAACATGGAAAGTACAAATTGAATAGTCACACAACATGGAAAGTACAAATTGAATAGTCACACAACATAGAAAGTGCAGATTGAAGTCACACAACATAAAAAGTACAAATTGAATAGTCACACAACATAAAAAGTACAAATTGAATAGTCACACAACATAAAAAGTACAAATTGAATAGTCACACAACATAGAAAGTACAAATTGAATAGTCACACAACATGGAAAGTACAAATTGAATAGTCACACAACATAGGAAGTGCAGATTGAAGTAACACAACATAAAAAGTACAAATTGAATAGTCACACAACATATAAAAAGTACAAATTGAATAGTCACACATATTAAAAGTACAAATTGAATAGTCACACAACATAGAAAGTACAAATTGAATAGTCACACAACATAGAAAGTACAAATTGAATAGTCACACAACATAAAAAGTACAAATTGAATAGTCACACAACATAGAAAGTACAAATTGAATAGTCACACAACATGGAAAGTACAAATTGAATAGTCACACAACATAGAAAGTGCAGATACAAGTCACACAACATAAAAAGTACAAATTGAATAGTCACACAACATAAAAAGTACAAATTGAATAGTCACACAACATAAAAAGTACAAATTGAATAGTCACACAACATAGAAAGTACAAATTGAATAGTCACACAACATGGAAAGTACAAATTGAATAGTCACACAACATAGAAAGTGCAGATTGAAGTAACACAACATAAAAAGTACAAATTGAATAGTCACACAACATATAAAAAGTACAAATTGAATAGTCGCACAACATAGAAAGTACAAATTGAATAGTCACACAACATAAAAAGTACAAATTGAATAGTCACACAACATAAAAAGTACAAAATTGAATAGTCACACAACATAGAAAGTACAAATTGAATAGTCACACAACATAGAAAGTACAAATTGAATGGTCACACAACATAGAAAGTGCAGATTGAAGTCACACAACATGGAAAGTACAAATTGAATAGTCACACATATTAAAAGTACAAATTGAATAGTCACACAACATAGAAAGTACAAATTGAATAGTCACACATATGAAAAGTACAAATTGAATAGTCACACAACATAGAAAGTACAAATTGAATAGTCACACAACATAGAAAGTACAAATTGAATGGTCACACAACACAGAAAGTACAAATTGAATAGTCACACAACATGGAAAGTACAAATTGAATAGTCACACAACATAGAAAGTACAAATTGAATAGTCACACATATTAAAAGTACAAATTGAATAGTCACACAACATAGAAAGTACAAATTGAATGGCCACACAACATAGAAAGTGCAGATTGAAGTCACACAACATGGAAAGTACAAATTGAATAGTCACACATATTAAAAGTACAAATTGAATAGTCACACAACATAGAAAGTACAAATTGAATAGTCACACATATTAAAAGTACAAATTGAATAGTCACACAACATAGAAAGTACAAATTGAATAGTCACACAACATAGAAAGTACAAATTGAATAGTCACACAACATAGAAAGTACAAATTGAATAGTCACAACATAGAAAGTACAAATTGAATAGTCACACAACATAGAAAGTACAAATTGAATAGTCACACAACATAGAAAGTACAAATTGAATGGTCACACAACATAGAAAGTACAAATTGAATAGTCACAACAACATAGAAAGTACAAATTGAATAGTCACACAACATAGAAAGTGCAGATTGAATAGTCACACAACATAGAAAGTACAAATTGAATAGTCACACAACATAAAAAGTACAAATTGAATAGTCACACAACATAGAAAGTGCAGATTGAATAGTCACACAACATAGAAAGTACAAATTGAATAGTCACACAACATAAAAAGTACAAATTGAATAGTCACACAACATAGAAAGTACAAATTGAATAGTCACACAACATAGAAAGTACAAATTGAATAGTCACAACAACATAAAAAGTACAAATTGAATAGTCACAACAACATATTAAAAGTACAAATTGAATAGTCACAACAACATAAAAAGTACAAATTGAATAGTCACACAACATAAAAAGTACAAATTGAATAGTCACACAACATAGAAAGTACAAATTGAATAGTCACAACAACATAGAAAGTACAAATTGAATAGTCACAACAACATAGAAAGTACAAATTGAATAGTCACAACATAGAAAGTACAAATTGAATAGTCACACAACATAAAAAGTACAAATTGAATAGTCACACAACATAGAAAGTACAAATTGAATAGTCACACAACATAGAAAGTACAAATTGAATAGTCACAACAACATAAAAAGTACAAATTGAATAGTCACAACAACATATTAAAAGTACAAATTGAATAGTCACAACAACATAAAAAGTACAAATTGAATAGTCACACAACATAAAAAGTACAAATTGAATAGTCACACAACATAGAAAGTACAAATTGAATAGTCACAACAACATAGAAAGTACAAATTGAATAGTCACAACAACATAGAAAGTACAAATTGAATAGTCACAACATAGAAAGTACAAATTGAATAGTCACACAACACAGAAAGTACAAATTGAATAGTCACACATTAAAAGTACAAATTGAATAGTCACACAACATAGAAAGTACACATTGAATAGTCACACAACATAGAAAGTGCAGATTGAAGTCACACAACATGGAAAGTACAAATTGAATAGTCACACATATTAAAAGTACAAATTGAATAGTCACACAACATAGAAAGTACAAATTGAATAGTCACACATATTAAAAGTACAAATTGAATAGTCACACAACATAGAAAGTACAAATTGAATAGTCACACAACATAGAAAGTACAAATTGAATAGTCACACAACATAAAAAGTACAAATTGAATAGTCACACAACATAGAAAGTACAAATTGAATAGTCACACAACATAGAAAGTACAAATTGAATAGTCACACAACATAGAAAGTACAAATTGAATAGTCACACAACATAGAAAGTACAAATTGAATAGTCACACAACATAAAAAGTACAAATTGAATAGTCACACAACATAAAAAGTACAAATTGAATAGTCACAACAACATTATAGCTCCGTGCTAACACGCGGTTAGCAAGATGGCTACAAAGTGAACGACGACTTCAAACATGTGAAACATTCAGGCCTGAAAGTTGCTCCTTTGTTTTACTCACTTGTCTTCGTTGTCCGACATACTTTAATGTTGATGTAAAAACACCCCCGACTGATGTTTGGATGTCTTCCTAGCTGCTTTTGCACCAAACACCTAAACGTTCTCCTAACTTCCGGTTTGTGTGCGCTGGGGAAACATTCCGGCTCGTCGAAGGTTGAGTAATTATGGTTCCGCTTTGTAGCCCTGTTTCCCTAGCAACAGGAAGCGGCGGAAAGAATGCTGTTCGTTGTTCAACTCATTTGAAAACCATATCAAATATGACCGAACAGTGAGCATCTACTTTGAAACATTTCAACAAGAAAGTCAGTAAACAATGAAACCCGCCCACACTAAATAGTGTAACACAGGGGTCACCAAGGCGGGCACCAGGTGGCCCGTAAGGACCAGATGAGTCGCCCGCTGGCCCGTTCTAAAAATAGCTCAAATAGCAGCACTTACCAGTGAGCTGCCTCTATTTTTTAAATTGTATTTATTTACTAGCAAGCTGGTCTCGCTTTGCTGGACATTTTTAATTCTAAGAGAGTCAAAACTCAAATAGAATCTGAAAATCCAAGAAAATATTTTAAAGACTTGGTCTTCACTTGATTAAATAAATGCATTTATTTTTTTACTTTGCTTCTTATAGCTTTCAGAAAGACAATTTTAGAGAAAAATACAACCTTAAAAATTATTTTCAGATTTTTAAACACATATACCTTTTTACCTTTTAAATTCCTTCCTCTTCTTTCCTGACAATTTAAATCAATGTTCAAGTATTTTTTTTTTATTGTAAATAATAATAAATCAATTTTATTTTAATTCTTCATTTAAGCTTCTGTTTTTTCGACGAAGAATATTTGTGAGATATATTGATGTGATTAAAATTCAAAATAATTATTCTGGCAAATCTAGAAAATCTGTAGAATCAAATTTAAATCCTATTTCAAAGTCTTTTGAAATTTATTATAAAATTTTTGTTCTGGAAAATCTAGAAGAAATAATGATTTGTCTTTGTTAGAAATATAGCTTGGTCCAATTTGTTATATATTCTAACAAAGTGCAGATTGGATTTTAACCTATTTAAAACATGTTATCAAAATTCTAAAATTAATCTTAATCAGGAAAAACCACAAATGATGTTCCATAAATTATTTTTTTTTATTTTTTTCAAAAAGATTCGGATTTGCTAGTTTTTCTCTTCTTTTCTTCGGGTGAATTCTGAATTTCAAAGAGTCGAAATTGAAGATAAACTATGTTTCAAAATTTAATTAAATTTTTTTCGTGTTTTCTCCTCTTTTAAACCGTTCAATTAAGTGTTTTTTTCATAATTTATTCCCTACAAAAAACCTTCAGTAAAAGGAAAAAAAATGTATATTTCTGGCATTTATTTAAGTGTGTATCAAACTGGTAGCCTTTGGCATTAATCAGTACCCAAGAAGTAGCTCTTGGTTTCAAAAACGTTGGTGACCCCTGCTGTAACGTGATTTTTTTTCTTTTTTTCTTATAAACCTTTATTTATAAATTTCAACATTGACAAACAGTTGAGAAATAATAATCGAAGTAAGTACAAAAACAGTACAAAACAGCGTTATGGGGTTGTCAATTTAAAGTAACTAATGTAACCTATGTTTACGTTTTACCTCTTAGTGATATGTTTCAGTAAATAACTTAAATTTGGAACACAGCAATGTAACGTACATCCATCCATCCATCTACTTTCGCTTATCCGAGGTTGGGTCGCGGGGGCAGCAGCCTAAGCAGGGAAGCCTAGACTTTCCTCTCCCCAGCCATACAAACCATTCCAACATTCACCAGGGGGGTGAACAAGGTGATGGGTCGAATGCAGAGGACACATTTCACCACACTTAGTGTGTGTGTGACAATCATTGCTACTCTAACATTAAAGGGGAACATTATCACAATTTTAAAAAGGTTTAAACGATAAAAATCAGTTCCCAGTGGCTTTTTGTATTTTTTGAAGTTTTTTTCAAAATTTTACCGGTCTCGGAATATCCCTAAATAAAGCTTTAAAGTGCCTTATTTTCACTCTCTGCGAAGACACTGGCCATTTCCCTGTGACGTCACACAGTGCTGCCAATGTAAACAAACAATGGGAATACCACAGCAAGATATAGCGACATTAGCTCGGATTCAAACTCGGATTTCAGCGACTTAAGCGATTCAACAGATTACGCATGTATTGAAACAGATGGTTGGAATATGAAAATATTGAAGAAGAAACTGAAGCTATTGAGCGAATATCTATTGACGCTATTCATAGCCATAGCATGGCCGAATAGCTGCGTTAGCATTGCCGGTAAAATGTGCGGACCAAACGATCAGGACTTTCGCATCTTTTGACACTGGAGCAACTTAAATCCGTCGATTGGTAAGTGTTTGTTTCGCATTAAATGTGGGTGGAAGGAAACGTAATATAGTTGCAAATGCATCTGCAGGTTATCCATACATCTCTGTGCCATGTCTGCCTTAGCATCGCCGGTCAAATGTGCAGATACTCTGGTACATTCAATGGGGGTCTGGCGGCAGAGTTCTTGCCAGTGGTGCAACTTGAATCCCTCCCTGTTAGTGTTGTTACACCCTCCGACAACACACCCACGAGGCATGATGTCTCCAAGGTTCCAAAAAATAGTCAAAAAAACGGAAAATAACAGAGCTGAGACCCGGTGTTTGTAATGTGTTGAAAATGAAAATGGTGGGTGTGTTACCTCGGCGACGTCATCGCCTCCAGCGCGATAAACAGAAAGGCGTTTAATTCGCCAAAATTCACCCATTTAGAGTTCGGAAATCGATTAAAAAAATAGATGGTCTTTTTTCTGCACCATCAAGGTATATATTGACGCTTACATAGGTCTGCTGATAATGTTCCCCTTTAAACCATTTCTACATTCATCCTACATTCCATTAGCATTCCAGTTCAGAGACAGCTCTTCAACAGTGAAACTATTCTTCCATTCATACTACATTCTGTCAGCATTTCAGTTCAACTTCAGCATTGGAGTTCCTTCAGGAATTGCCTCTTCTGGTTGTAAATACCGTATTTCCTTGAATTGCCGCGTATGCGTGTCCGGATCATGTTCAGTTTAGTTGTGTTGTTAGTTTTGGACTTCTTTAGTTCTTGGTTGCACCTCCTTTTTGATTTGTCACTATGGTTACTTATGAGTTTCAGCTGCCTCGGTTTTTTGGGACACACCTGTGTCCAATCAAGAGATTATATTTAAGCCTGCCCGTTTTATCGCTCTTCCTGTGTTCCTTGTTTGCGGTAAGCAAGAGTCACGTTTATGTTCTTGTTCCAGACTGTGTGCTAAGTGTTAGCCTTAGCTTCCAGTGCGTTCGGCACATTGTTCTTTTGTTTGTTTCTGTTTGTTTAGTACAGCGTAATATTTATTAAATCAAATCTTACCTTTAAGTTTTCGTCTGGGAGAACAAAAATCCCGCATCATCATGCGACCCGATCGTGACAATGCGCCTGCCTAGAATTACTGCCGGGTCAAACTCGTTTTGCAAAATAATAAGTGCATGTTTAGCATTACCTCCAGCTCAGGATTAACGCCGGGTCAAACTCGTTTCACAAAATGTTATTTTTATTAGCGCATGTCTAGAATTTCCGCCGGGTCAAACTCGTTTCGCAAAATAATTAGCATTTGCCTAGAATTTCCGCCGGGTCAAACTCGTCACGTCACGAGTGACACTTGACCTGTCATCATTTTCAAAATGGAGGAGGCTGATTTCAATCATTTGAAATGGCATAAAGGAAAGAAGATTAAGAGCTATTCAGTAGGATGTAAGGTCCAAGCTATTGAATATGCTAAAAAGAACAGTAAGCAGCTATGTTTTATTAATATACCGTAGCTGCGTGTGTCAAATATGAGTCATTAAATGACTCCCGCCTCCTGGTGGTAGAGGGCGCTAGTGATCCTTCTTGCGACTTCTCGGCTGCGGAAGAAGTGACAACAAGCAGCAAGAGTGAGCAGCGATCGTTTATTTTTTCCTCTCGCTTGCACTTTTAACATGGAGGATTACATATCTGAAATAAAAGAGTTTTCTAAACTGGACTTTCAATTGAAGCAGGAGGTAATAAAGTAAATCTCCATCGAGACAGAGACTTTTAAAAACTGAAGAAAGATAAGGAAGACTTCTATAAACAAGTTATCGATGCTTTTGATCAGAAGGAGCTGCGCATGGACTTCATTTATAAGTAAAGTTAAGACCATAATAATGTTATTTTTATGAAATGAGCTTTTCATGACAGTATCCTTACATCAAACTCAAATTTATAAGCGCAGGCCCAAATTTACCGCATGCCTTTGGTAAGTGCCAGAGTGAGAAGAGGTTTTAAATTAATTAGCGCCCCGGCGGCAATTCAAAGAAATACGGTAATCCTGCTTTCAATGTGCAAAAGATGAGGTGACAAAGACACATGTTTCATGATCAGAATGCATTTATTTGTCAAGTTTCCCATTACCCTGCCGTTTCACCACATTGTTTTATGTCCTTACAGGTCTGTAATAAAACATGCATAGTAATTACAGACGCACGTGTCCTCTCGTCTGTGATACACACAGGACCACTCCTCGTTGTTCACTTCCAAATAGTAAATTCAAAAGGACCGACGCATGTTATTTCTTAGAAGAAATCAATTGGTGCAGGAAGAATATTTGAATCTCTGCAGTCTTCAGCTCTTCTTGTCCAGGACTGCTTGGCGTGTTCTACTCTCAAGTTCAGCCTTTTAAAAACATTGGCGGGCCCGGAACTTTCCTTTTGACTTCTTCGCTCTTTCAGACCTTCTTTTTCCAACTCTAAAAAGAGAGTTGAACGCAGCGTTCAATTTTGAAAACAATATGCAATCCAGAGGGTCCCCAGTTTGTGAAATGTTACAGCAAACTTATTCCTATGCCTTTCATTGTTTACTTATTTCATCCATCCATTCATTTCAAGACAATCTTACTCATCTCACCATGTTAAAATATACTTACTTCACCAATTATTTATTTTTTTAAATTGTTATTACTTATGGAGTATATTGTGAATAAATTGAGAACAGGAAGTGATAAAAAGTCTTAGCAACTGCTATTTAAAGGAAAAGGGGTAGGATTAAATAAATTCTGGTTCTCCCTATTCCTTTTTGAACATGTTGAATAGACAAACTGGAATTGTGATGTATCATGTTGTATGCATGCATGTGTGATGTATCATGTTGTATGCATGCATGTGTGATGTATCATGTTGTATGCATGCATGTGTGATGTATCATGGTGTATGCATGCATGTGTGATGTATCATGTTGTATGCATGCATGTGTGATGTATCATGTTGTATGCATGCATGGTGTGATGTATCATGTTGTTATGCATGCAATGTGTGATGTATCATGTTGTATGCATGCATGTGTGATGTATCATGTTGTATGCATGCATGTGTGATGTATCATGTTGTATGCATGCATGTGTGATGTATCATGTTGTATGCATGCATGTGTGATGTATCATGATTTGTATGCATGCATGTGTGATGTATCATGTTGTATGCATGCATGTGTGATGTATCATGTTGTATGCATGCATGTGTGATGTATCATGTTGTATGCATGCATGTGTGATGTATCATGTTGTATGCATGCATGTGTGATGTATCATGTTGTATGCATGCATGTGTGATGTATCATGTTGTAATGCATGCATGTGTGATGTATCATGTTGTATGCATGCACGTGTGATGTATCATGTTGTATGCATGCACTGTGTGATGTATCATGTTGTATGCATGCATGTGTGATGTATCATGTTGTATGCATGCATGTGTGATGTATCCATGTTGTATTGCATGCTGTGTGATGTATCATGATTGTATGCATGCACGTGTGATGTATCATGTTGTATGCATGCACTGTGGTGATGTATCATGTTGTATGCATGCATGTGTGATGTATCATGTTGTATGCATGCATGTGTGATGTATCATGTTGTATGCATGCATGTGTGATGTATCATGTTGTATGCATGCATGTGTGATGTATCATGTTGTATGCATGCATGTGTGATGTATCATGTTGTATGCATGCATGTGTGATGTATCATGTTGTATGCATGCATGTGTGATATATCATGTTGTATGCATGCATGTGTGATAGTATCATGTTGTATGCATGCATGTGTGATGTATCATGTTGTATGCATGCATGTGTGATGTATCATGTTGTATGCACTTGCATGTGTGATGTATCATGTTGTATGCATGCATGTGTGATGTATCATGTTGTATGCATGCATGTGTGATGTATCATGTTGTATGCATGCATGTGTGATGTATCATGTTGTATTCATGCATGTGTGATGTATCATGTTGTATGCGTGCATGTTGTGATGTATCATGTGTATGCGTGCATGTGTGATGTATCATGTTGTATGCGTGCATGTGTGATGTATCATGTTGTATGCATGCATGTGTGATGTATCATGTTTGTATGCATGCATGTGTGATGTATCATGTTGTGTGCATGCATGTGTGATGTATCATGTTGTATGCATGCATGTGTGATGTATCATGTTGTATGCATGCATGTGGTGATGTATCATGTTGTATGCATGCATGTGTGATGTATCATGTTGTATGCATGCATGTGTGATGTATCATGTTGTATGCATGCATGTGTGATGTTCATGTTGTATGCATGCATGTGTGATGTATCATGTTGTATGCATGCATGTGTGATGTATCATGTTGTATGCAATGCATGTGTGATGTATCATGTTGTAGCATGCATGTGTGATGTATTCATGTTTGTATGCATGCATGTGTGATGTATCATGTTGTATGCATGCATGTGTGATGTATCATGTTGTATGCATGCATGTGTGATGTATCATGTTTTGGTATGCTTGCATGTGTGATGTATCATGTTGTATGCATGCATGTGTGATGTATCATGTTGTATGCATGCCATGGTTGATGTATCATGTTGTATGCATGCAGTGTGATGTATCATGTTGTATGCATGCATGTGTGATGTATCATGTTGTGCATGCATGTGTGAAGTATCATGTTGTATGCATGCACGTGGATGTATCATGTTGTATGCATCCGATGTATCATGTTGTATGGTGTGATGTATCATGTTGTATGCATGCATGCATGTGTGATGTATCATGTTGTATGCATGCATGTGTGATGTATCATGTTGTATGCATGCATGTGTGATGTATCATGTTGTATGCATGCATGTGTGAAGTATCATGTTGTATGCATGCACGTGTGATGTATCATGTTGTATGCATGCACGCGTGATGTATCATGTTGTATGCATGCATGTGTGATGTATCATGTTGTATGCATGCATGTGTGATGTATTATGTTGGATGCGTGCATGTGTGATGTATCATGTTGTATGCATGCATGTGTGATGTATCATGTTGTATGCATGCATGTGTGATGTATCATGTTGTATGCATGCATGTGTGATGTATCATGTTGTATGCATGCATGTGTGATGTATCATGTTGTATGCATGCAAGTGTGATGTATCATGTTGTATGTATGCATGTGTGATGTATCATGTTGTATGCATGCATGTGTGATGTATCATGTATGCATGCATGTGTGATGTATCATGTTGTATGCGTGCATGTGTGATGTATCATGTTGTATGCATGTGTGATGTATCATGTTGTATGTGTGATGTATCATGTTGTATGCATGCATGTGTGATGTATCATGTTGTATGCATGCATGTGTGATGTATCATGTTGTATGCATGCACGTGTGATGTATCATGTTGTATGCATGCATGTGTGATGTATCATGTTGTATGCATGCATGTTTGGACACCACTACCTAAGTATTCATTAAAAACAAAACTGATGTTTTAATGAACAAGCATAATTAATATATTTGGCCAATGCAACTTTACACACATTCCGAACAATATCACTGTGTTTGACTAAAGGAAAATAAAACACTGTACTTTAATCAAGTGACTCTTCAGCGTACCACTAGATGGAGCCCGCATTGGGGCAACACATTTTTGCTTATTTGTGTTTTGATGACGTGACATTATTTACATTTTGCGGACAAAATAGCTGTTAATTAGGTACAAAACATGCATCTAAGTGAATTCAAGTTTGAGTCCAGTTGTATTAAAAATAGTTTTGCAGGATTTATGAGTGAAAACATGTTGTAATGGAGACACTTCCAAATACAATTCTGCTTAGGAGCACACATGAAAAAATTAAAAATAATGTTTATTTTCCTCACCTTGGTTCTTGGACATCACTTCCCAGAGCACGTCCTCTTCACGCTCCCTAAAGTAGAGTTGCACAACATACTGTACATCAATGTTGTATCAGTGCTTCCGCAACACACTGTACATCCATGTTGCATCAGTGCTTCCACAACATACTGTACATCCATGTTGCATCAGTGCTTCCACAACATACTGTACATCCATGTTGCATCAGTGCTTCCACAACATACTGTACATCCATGTTGTATCAGTGCTTCCACAACATACTGTACATCATATTGCATCAGTGCTTCCACAACATACTGTACATCCATGTTGTATCAGTGCTTCCACAACATACTGTACATCCATGTTGTATCAGTGCTTCCACAACATACTGTACATCCATGTTGCATCAGTGCTTCCACAACATACTGTACATCCATGTTGTATCAGTGCTTCCACAACATACTGTACATCCATGTTGCATCAGTGCTTCCACAACATACTGTACATCCATGTTGTATCAGTGCTTCCACAACATACTGTACATCCATGTTGCATCAGTGCTTCCACAACATACTGTACATCCATGTTGTATCAGTGCTTCCACAACATACTGTACATCCATGTTGCATCAGTGCTTCCACAACATACTGTACATCATGTTGCATCAGTGCTTCCACAACATACTGTACATCCATGTTGCATCAGTGCTTCCACAACATACTGTACATCCATGTTGCATCAGTGCTTCCACAACATACTGTACATCCATGTTGTATTAGTGCTTCCACAACATACTGTACATCCATGTTGCATCAGTGCTTCCACAACATACTGTACATCCATGTTGTATCAGTGCTTCCACAACATACTGTACATCCATGTTGCATCAGTGCTTCCACAATATACTGTACATCCATGTTGCATCAGTGCTTCCACAACATGATGTACATCCATGTTGCATCAGTGCTTCCACAACATACTGTATATCCATGTTGCATCAGTGCTTCCACAACATACTGTACATCCATGTTGCATCAGTGCTTCCACAACATACTGTACATCCATGTTGCATCAGTGCTTCCACAACATACTGTACATCATGTTGCATCAGTGCTTCCACAACATACTGTACATCATGTTGCATCAGTGCTTCCACAACATACTGTACATCCATGTTGCATCAGTTCTTCCACAACATACTGTACATCCATGTTGCATCAGTGCTTCCACAACATGATGTACATCCATGTTGCATCAGTGCTTCCACAACATACTGTACATCCATGTTGCATCTGTGCTTCCACAACATACTGTACATCCATGTTGCATCAGTGCTTCCACAACATACTGTACATCCATGTTGCATCAGTGCTTCCACAACATACTGTACATCCATGTTGCATCAGTGCTTCCGCAACATACTGTACATCCATGTTGCATCAGTGCTTCCACAACATACTGTACATCCACGTTGCATCAGTGCTTCCGCAACATACTGTACATCCATGTTGCATCAGTGCTTCCACAACATTCTGTACATCCATGTTGCATCAGTGCTTCCACAACATACTGTACATCCATGTTGCATCAGTGCTTCCACAACCCTACTGTACATCCATGTTGCATCAGTGCTTCCGCAACATACTGTACATCCATGTTGCATCAGTGCTTCCACAACATACTGTACATCCATGTTGCATCAGTGCTTCCACAACATACTGTACATCCATGTTGCATCAGTGCTTCCGCAACATACTGTACATCCATGTTGCATCTGTGCTTCCGCAACATACTGTACATCATGTTGCATCAGTGCTTCCACAACATACTGTACATCCATGTTGCATCAGTGCTTCCACAACATACTGTACATCCATGTTGCATCAGTGCTTCCACAACATACTGTACATCCATGTTGCATCAGTGCTTCCACAACATACTGTACATCCATGTTGCATCAGTGCTTCTACAACATACTGTACATCCATGTTGCATCAGTGCTTCCACAACATACTGTACATCCATGTTGCATCTGTGCTTCCACAACATACTGTACATCCATGTTGTATCAGTGCTTCCACAACATACTGTACATCCATGTTGCATCAGTGCTTCCACAACATACTGTACATCCATGTTGTATCAGTGCTTCCACAACATACTGTACATCATGTTGCATCAGTGCTTCCACAACATACTGTACATCCATGTTGTATCAGTGCTTCCACAACATACTGTACATCCATGTTGTATCAGTGCTTCCACAACATACTGTACATCATGTTGCATCAGTGCTTCCACAACATACTGTACATCCATGTTGTATCAGTGCTTCCACAACATACTGTACATCCATGTTGCATCAGTGCTTCCACAACATACTGTACATCCATGTTGCATCAGTGCTTCCACAACATACTGTACATCCATGTTGTATCAGTGCTTCCACAACATACTGTACATCCATGTTGCATCAGTGCTTCCACAACATACTGTGCATCATGTTGCATCAGTGCTTCCACAACATACTGTATATCCATGTTGTATCAGTGCTTCCACAACATACTGTACATCCATGTTGCATCTGTGCTTCCGCAACATACTGTACATCCCTGTTGCATCAGTGCTTCCGCAACATACTGTACATCCATGTTGCATCAGTGCTTCCACAACACACTGTACATCCATGTTGCATCTGTGCTTCCGCAACATACTGTACATCATGTTGCATCAGTGCTTCCACAACATACTGTACATCCATGTTGCATCAGTGCTTCCACAACATACTGTACATCCATGTTGCATCAGTGCTTCCGCAACATACTGTACATCCATGTTGCATCTGTGCTTCCGCAACATACTGTACATCATGTTGCATCAGTGCTTCCACAACATACTGTACATCCATGTTGCATCAGTGCTTCCACAACATACTGTACATCCATGTTGCATCAGTGCTTCCGCAACATACTGTACATCCATGTTGCATCAGTGCTTCCACAACATACTGTACATCCATGTTGCATCAGTGCTTCCGCAACATACTGTACATCATGTTGCATCAGTGCTTCCACAACATACTGTACATCCATGTTGCATCAGTGCTTCCACAACATACTGTACATCCATGTTGCATCAGTGCTTCCACAACATACTGTACATCATGTTGCATCAGTGCTTCCACAACATACTGTACATCCATGTTGCATCAGTGCTTCCACAACATACTGTACATCCATGTTGCATCAGTGCTTCCACAACATATTGTACATCCATGTTGCATCTGTGCTTCCACAACATACTGTACATCATGTTGCATCAGTGCTTCCACAACATACTGTACATCCATGTTGCATCAGTGCTTCCGCAACATACTGTACATCCATGTTGCATCAGTGCTTCCGCAACATACTGTACATCCATGTTGCATCCGTGCTTCCGCAACATACTGTACATCCATGTTGCATCAGTGCTTCCACAACATACTGTACATCATGTTGCATCAGTGCTTCCACAACATACTGTACATCCATGTTGCATCAGTGCTTCCACAACATACTGTACATCCATGTTGCATCAGTGCTTCCGCAACATTCTGTACATCTATGTTGCATCAGTGCTTCCGCAACATACTGTACATCCATGTTGCATTAGTGCTTCCACAACATACTGTACATCATGTTGCATCAGTGCTTCCACAACATACTGTACATCCATGTTGCATCTGTGTTTCCACAACATACTGTACATCCATGTTGCATCAGTGCTTCCACAACATACTGTACATCATGTTGCATCTGTATTTCCACAACATACTGTACATCCATGTTGCATCTGTGTTTCCACAACATACTGTACATCCATGTTGCATCAGTGCTTCCGCAACATACTGTACATCCATGTTGAATCAGTGCTTCCACAACATACTGTACATCCATGTTGCATCAGTGCTTCCACAACATACTGTACATCCATGTTGCATCAGTGCTTCCACAACATACTGTACATCCATGTTGCATCAGTGCTTCCACAACATACTGTACATCCATGTTGCATCAGTGCTTCCACAACATACTGTACATCCATGTTGCATCAGTGCTTCCACAACATACTGTACATCATGTTGCATCAGTGCTTCCACAACATACTGTACATAATGTTGCATCAGTGCTTCCACAACATACTGTACATCCATGTTGCATCAGTGCTTCCACAACATACTGTACATCATGTTGCATCAGTGCTTCCACAACATACTTTACATCCATGTTGCATCAGTGCTTCCACAACATACTGTACATCCATGTTGCATCAGTGCTTCCACAACATACTGTACATCCATGTTGCATCAGTGCTTCCACAACATACTGTACATCCATGTTGCATCAGTGCTTCCGCAACATACTGTACATCCATGTTGTATCAGTGCTTCCACAACATACTGTACATCCATGTTGCATCAGTGCTTCCACAACATACTGTACATCCATGTTGCATCTGTGTTTCCACAACATACTGTACATCCATGTTGCATCAGTGCTTCCACAACATACTGTACATCATGTTGCATCTGTATTTCCACAACATACTGTACATCCATGTTGCATCTGTGTTTCCACAACATACTGTACATCCATGTTGCATCAGTGCTTCCGCAACATACTGTACATCCATGTTGAATCAGTGCTTCCACAACATACTGTACATCCATGTTGCATCAGTGCTTCCACAACATACTGTACATCCATGTTGCATCAGTGCTTCCACAACATACTGTACATCCATGTTGCATCAGTGCTTCCACAACATACTGTACATCCATGTTGCATCAGTGCTTCCACAACATACTGTACATCCATGTTGCATCAGTGCTTCCACAACATACTGTACATCATGTTGCATCAGTGCTTCCACAACATACTGTACATCATGTTGCATCAGTGCTTCCACAACATACTGTACATCCATGTTGCATCAGTGCTTCCACAACATACTGTACATCATGTTGCATCAGTGCTTCCACAACATACTTTACATCCATGTTGCATCAGTGCTTCCACAACATACTGTACATCCATGTTGCATCAGTGCTTCCACAACATACTGTACATCCATGTTGCATCAGTGCTTCCACAACATACTGTACATCCATGTTGCATCAGTGCTTCCGCAACATACTGTACATCCATGTTGCATCAGTGCTTCCACAACATACTGTACATCCATGTTGCATCAGTGCTTCCACAACATACTGTACATCCATGTTGCATCAGTGCTTCCACAACATACTGTACATCCATGTTGCATCAGTGCTTCCGCAACATACTGTACATCCATGTTGCATCAGTGCTTCCGCAACATACTGTACATCCATGTTGCATCAGTGCTTCCGCAACATACTGTACATCCATGTTGTATCAGTGCTTCCACAACATACTGTACATCCATGTTGCATCAGTGCTTCCACAACATACTGTACATCCATGTTGCATCAGTGCTTCCACAACATACTGTACATCCATGTTGCATCAGTGCTTCCACAACATACTGTACATCCATGTTGCATCAGTGCTTCCACAACATACTGTACATCCATGTTGCATCTGTGCTTCCACAACATACTGTACATCCATGTTGCATCAGTGCTTCCACAACATACTGTACATCCATGTTGCATCAGTGCTTCCACAACATACTGTACATCCATGTTGTATCAGTGCTTCCACAACATACTGTACATCCATGTTGCATCAGTGCTTCCACAACATACTGTACATCCATGTTGCATCAGTGCTTCCACAACATACTGTACATCCATGTTGCATCAGTGCTTCCGCAACATACTGTACATCCATGTTGCATCAGTGCTTCCACAACATACTGTACATCCATGTTGCATCAGTGCTTCCACAACATACTGTACATCCATGTTGCATCAGTGCTTCCACAACATACTGTACATCCATGTTGCATCAGTGCTTCCGCAACATACTGTACATCCATGTTGCATCAGTGCTTCCGCAACATACTGTACATCCATGTTGCATCAGTGCTTCCGCAACATACTGTACATCCATGTTGTATCAGTGCTTCCACAACATACTGTACATCCATGTTGCATCAGTGCTTCCACAACATACTGTACATCCATGTTGCATCAGTGCTTCCACAACATACTGTACATCCATGTTGCATCAGTGCTTCCACAACATACTGTACATCCATGTTGCATCAGTGCTTCCACAACATACTGTACATCCATGTTGCATCTGTGCTTCCACAACATACTGTACATCCATGTTGCATCAGTGCTTCCACAACATACTGTACATCCATGTTGCATCAGTGCTTCCACAACATACTGTACATCCATGTTGTATCAGTGCTTCCACAACATACTGTACATCCATGTTGCATCAGTGCTTCCACAACATACTGTACATCCATGTTGCATCAGTGCTTCCACAACATACTGTACATCCATGTTGCATCAGTGCTTCCACAACATACTGTACATCCATGTTGCATCAGTGCTTCCACAACATACTGTACATCATGTTGCATCAGTGCTTCCACAACATACTGTACATCCATGTTGCATCAGTGCTTCCACAACATACTGTACATCCATGTTGCATCAGTGCTTCCACAACATACTGTACATCCATGTTGTTGACTTCCAACCCACCTCTGCCTGTCTTGGTCCAAAGTGCTGACAATGTGGTTCCTCTGCTCGATGACCAGGACCAGCTCGGCCATCAAGCTTTCCTCCCGACTCTTATCTTCTTCACTCCAGACGCTCTCTGGAAGGGAAGCAGCACAACATCTCTGGAAGTGAAGCAGCACAACATCTCTGGAAGGGAAGCAGCACAACATCTCTGGAAAGGAAGCAGCACAACATCTCTGGAAGGGAAGCAGCACAACATCTCTGGAAGGGAAGCAGCACAACATCTCTGGAAGGGAAGCAGCACAACATCTCTGGAAGGGAAGCAGCACAACATCTCTGGAAGGGAAGCAGCACAACATCTCTGGAAGGGAAGCAGCACAACATCTCTGGATGGGAAGCAGCACAACATCTCTGGAAGTGAAGCAGCACAACATCTCTGGAAGGGAAGCAGCACAACATCTCTGGAAGGGAAGCAGCACAACATCTCTGGAAGGGAAGCAGCACAACATCTCTGGAAGGGAAGCAGCACAACATCTCTGGAAGTGAAGCAGCACAACATCTCTGGAAGGGAAGCAGCACAACATCTCTGGAAGTGAAGCAGCACAACATCTCTGGAAGTGAAGCAGCACAACATCTCTGGAAGGGAAGCAGCACAACATCTCTGGAAGTGAAGCAGCACAACATCTCTGGAAGGGAAGCAGCACAACATCTCTGGAAGTGAAGCAGCACAACATCTCTGGAAGGGAAGCAGCACAACATCTCTGGAAGTGAAGCAGCACAACATCTCTGGAAGGGAAGCAGCACAACATCTCTGGAAGGGAAGCAGCACAACATCTCTGGAAGGGAAGCAGCACAACATCTCTGGAAGGGAAGAAGCACAACATCTCTGGAAGTGAAGCAGCACAACATCTCTGGAAGGGAAGCAGCACAACATCTCTGGAAGTGAAGCAGCACAACATCTCTGGAAGGGAAGCAGCACAACATCTCTGGAAGTGAAGCAGCACAACATCTCTGGAAGGGAAGCAGCACAACATCTCTGGAAGGGAAGCAGCACAACATCTCTGGAAGTGAAGCAGCACAACATCTCTGGAAGGGAAGCAGCACAACATCTCTGGAAGGGAAGCAGCACAACATCTCTGGAAGTGAAGCAGCACAACATCTCTGGAAGGGAAGCAGCACAACATCTCTGGAAGGGAAGCAGCACAACATCTCTGGAAGGGAAGCAGCACAACATGCCACCCAAGCTGGATGTAGGAATGACATCATACTGGCCCTTGAATCCAGGTCAAGTGCTCCTGTTGTCTGGAGGATCTTGGACCGAGGTCAACACTGGCATGGACTATATTCTAACCTTGCCAGCAAACTGAGGCGTTCCTCAAGGCACTTCTTCCAGTCCCCTCATTTTTGGCAGTTACCGTAAATTCCAAACCATAAGCCGCGACTTTTTCCCTACACTTTGTGCCCTGCAGCTTATAAAACGGTGCGGCTAATTTATTTATTTCTCGCTGGCGGCCTTAATGCAAATAGTTATTGTTTGTGTTATGGCGACATCTTGTGGACGAGTTTGCTCACTGCAGTTGCTGCAGTGACCTTCTATTTAGTCCAGGGGTCTCAAACTCATTTTACCTGGGGGCCACAGGATGCAGAGTCTGGGCCGCAATAAAAGATCTCCTAAAAATTTTTGGGCGTATTCCTCAGCATGGAATATATTTGGATTTAGCAGACGCACGGAGAATAATGTTATTTCCGCAATGTGTGTCGTTCCGCTTTCCCTCCCTACAGCAACAGGGCGGTCGGCAGATAATAGCCGGTAAAGTAGCGGGATAGCGAGCGCAAAAAAGTGAGGGATCCCGCAGTGTTATCCGGCGTCATATAGAAATATATGTAGTGTGAGGCAGTGCAAATTAAACAACAACAACAAAAAAAGAACAATTTGAATTGGTCCAGGTTATCGGGGACTGTTATTACTGACGGACAGTTGTCGCGGTGTGACTGCAGCCGGGCACCTAAGAAAAACCTCGTCTCCATGGCAACGTCTCTGTCGCTTTCACTCACTTGCCGCTCTTCCACTAATGCAGGGGTAGGCAACCCAGAACGTTGAAAGAGCCATTTTGTACCCAAATAACACAACGCTGTCAAGCGCCATTCATAAAAAAATCGCGGGCCGCACTAACATTAAACTCTCATATTAAGGTGGGGGCCGCAAAATAACGTCTCGCGGGCCGATTTAGTCCTTTCAACCGGAAGTAGAAGGACTCGCGGCTTCTTCTAGCCGTCCATAGCGTTTTTACTTGTATGGATTCTTCATTCATCACTCCAAGCAACGTTTGTAAGTTTTACAATATAACTAAAACCATTCTTACTTACTAAAGCGTCCCACGTGTGATGTCTGTAGGAGTGTTTTCATGCATATTTGTACCTGCTATTGTAATGTAATCAAAATTGCATCGTTAGCATTAGTTAATTTGCTAACAGGTTTACAAGTGTCTGTGTTAGTATTATAAACATTCTTTTTGTATTGTTTCACTTTCACAAATTCCTCAGTAAATTCACCAAAATGTCACCGTGGAGTTATTGAGTCTGTTTAGCTGATTGGAGGGATTTAATGTGGCCTGACACATCACTAACGTGGCCCTCAACATCACTAATGTGGCCTGCCACATAATTTAATGTGGTCCGCCACGTCTTTAAAGCGGTGAGCCTCATAATTAAAGTGACGGGCCTGTCAAATCATTTATTGAGGCCCTCCAAATAATTAACGTGGCCCTCCACATCATTATTGTGACAAGCCACATCTTTTTTGGTGACCCGCCACAGCGTTAAAATGGCCTGCCAATTCATTTAATGTGACCCACCACATCTTTAAAGGTGCCACATCATTGAATGTGACCCGCAACGTCCTCTGATGTGGCCCAGCCTTCCACATCATTTAAATTGGCCTGCAAATGGCTGGAAATATTACAGTAACATCTGGCTCAATGTCTTTGTTCTTCTAATTTTGCCAGGTAATGTAACGCATGCATCATTTAATGTGGCCTGCCACATCATTCACTGTGGTATAGATACATATATACATACATACATATATATATATATATATATATATATATATATATAGGATAGGTTGATTGGCAACACTAAAATTGGCCCTAGTGTGTGAATGTGAGTGTGAAAGTTGTCTGTCTATCTGTGTTGGCCCTGTGATGAGGTGGCGACTTGTCCAGGGTGTACCCCGCCTTCCGCCCGATTGTAGCTGAGATAGGCGCCAGCGCCCCCCGCGACCCCAAAAATGGAATAAGCGGTCGAAAATGGATATATGTATATATATATATATATATATATATATATATATATATATATATATATACATATATATATATATATATATATATATATATATATATACACACACATTTGTGATCAAAATGATTCAACCCCCACACAATTTTGGTGTTTTAGCAAGTTGGACATTTATTCCGTATTTTGTTTATAGTCATATCAAATAAAGATGCATTAAATAGACAAATGCAACTTGAATTACAACATTATATTTTGTAACATACCAAACATTTCTCTTAATATCTCATTGAAAAAAATTATTCAACCCCTTGAAGATCATAACACTTAAGAACAGAATTTGAATAAGGTCTTTTCAATCAGGTGTTGAAAACACCTGTAGATGTGATTAGAACCATAACAAGCAACAATTAAACTGATTGAAAAAGACTGTGACACTCAGCTTCTTGTATATGGTCAATGGTGTATTTGCAACATGGTGAAGTCCAGGGAGTGGTCAAAGAAGTCAAGAGAGGAGGTCATTTCTCTTCATAAGAAAGGATGTGGATATAAGAAAATAGTAAAGACATTACACATTCCAAGAGACACAGTTGGGAGCATAATTCGCAAGTTTAAAGCTAAAGGCACAGTGGAAACACGACCTGGGCGTGGTAGAAAGAGGATGCTGTGTGCGTACAGTGGTGAAAACCCCCCGGGTAACAGCTGAGGAACTACAACAGGACATTGCAGAGGGGGGAATGCAGGTTTGGGCCCAGACAATAAGGCGCGCACTACGAGATGAAGGCCTCCATGCCAGAACTCCCAGGCGCACCCCACTTCTGACTACCAGGCACAAGAAAATAGATTCCAGTATGCCAAAAATCATCTGGACAAACCCCAAAGGTTTTGGGAAACTGTTCTATGGAGTGATGAGACAAAAGTGGAACTCTTTGGGCCTATGAATCAACGTTATGTCTGGAGGAGAAAAAATGAAGCTTACAAAGAGAAGAACACCTTTCCTACTGTTAAGCATGGTGGGGGGTCAATCATGCTCTGGGGCTGTTTCTCTGCCTCAGGTACCGGGAATCTCCAGCGCGTTCAAGGCATTATGAATTCTATTTCCTAGCAAATGTCATGAAGTCAGTGAGGAAGCTGAGGCTTGGGAGACGTTGGACCTTCCAACAGGACAAGGATCCCAAGCATACCTCCAAATCAACATCAGAGTGGTTGCAGAAGAAGGGCTGGAAGACTCTGGAGTGGCCTTCACAGTGGCCAGACCTAAATCCTCTAGAAAAGCTGTGGTGGGACTTGAAGAAGGCAGTTGCAGCACGCAAGCCCAAGAATATGAATGAACTGGAGGCCTTTGCCCAAGAGGAATGGGCTAAAATACCCGTAGATGCTTGCAAGAAGCTTATGTATCACCTTTGAAGGATGTCATTACTGCCAAAGGCTGTTCTACTAAGTACTAAAGATGCATGGAACTAGGGGCTTGAATCATTTTGTCAATGACATATTAAGAAAAATGTCATTTTTTTTGCTATTTTGTAAAATACAGTGTTACAATTGAAGTTGCATTTGTCTATTTGACACATCTTTATTTGATATGACTATAAACAAAATACCGAATAAATGTCCAACTTGCTAAAACACCAACATTTTGATCACAACTGTATATATATATATATATATATATATATATTAGGGCTGGGCAACGATTAAACATTTTAATCGAAGTTAATCGCACTATTTCTCCGATCAATCGCAATTAACTGCATTGTATACGCAAAGCCCAATAATGAATTCAAAAGTAGTGTGTAGTGCACCTTTATTGGAATATTCTCCCACATGAACAAAAGTGCCAAAACATTTGTTGTGCAAACACAATTTAAATCAGTCCTTGTTAAACAGTAGCAGTTAAATAGCATATTTTATGAAAATCAACTCCAAAAATGTAAATACAAACATTTAAGCTTATTGCCACTGCCAGGGTATTTAAGTTATCCTGTTTGTTATGGAAAATAAATATAATCTACATACAAATCTCTGAGCCACAATCATAACATCTGAACAGGCAATTTCTGAGGTAACAGCAGAAAAAAATTTTTTTATCAGGGATCTTATGTTTAAAAAAACTATATTATAGGTAGTGGGCTGTTTTAGGGAATGTTTGATCAAATTATCCGTAGTAGCAATATTAATAATGTTGTGTTTATTCTGTGTAGTGCACTTAAAATAATTATGACCATATCTAGGAATTGATATGATGGGAATTTTCCGATTGTTTGCTTGGTGCTTTGATAAACTGAAGGCATCATATACATGGTACTATATTGTGATGTTATGAGCCAGGGAATAAAAGAACTACCCTACCCAGCATGCAACAGGAGTGAGGAGCATGTATAGGTTGTGTCGCCATGACGGCATCTTGTATGTTGTGATATGCACGCTCTGAAAGTAAACGTTAAGAACTCAGCCAACACTCCTGGTCTGCATTATTCATAAATAGACAGACAACACATATACTCCGCTGCTTCACAGGCCGCTGGATGTAGCCGGCAAAGTATTCCCATGCTAGTTAGCCGGTCTAGCAAGGACGCCTCATTCAGTCCAAAACGGCCCGATCTATCCACATCCAGAATTGTCTGGCGGTCGTAAGTGATCCCGGAGTGACCACGCTGTAAGCCAGCCATGACATTTGCAGAATTGTCCGGTATTTTTGCCAAATGTTCCATCTTTACCAAGAGCCCCTCCACGCGGGGCGGAGCCATCTTGTTAAGAAAAGGCGTTAACAAAATAAAAACATGTAAACAACATACGCAAATGTGCGATAAAATAATTGTCGGCGTTAATAGATTGATGAGTTAACTCATAATTAACGCATTAATTTGCCCACCCCTAATATATATATATATATATATATATATATATATATATATATATATATAAATATATGACGTCATGGAAGACCTCATTAAAGATTTGTCAATCAGCTAAAATGCGCCAAACAAGGATAAATATGGGGAGAGTGTTTTATATTTTTCCCATCATGCTTTGTAATAGATTACATCCATTGTAATGGATTTAAATGGGTGTAATTTAGATTTTTTTTTTATGTTGCATGGACGTTTCTTATAACATTCACAAAGTTCAGTGAGCAGTGTCGGTCAAATTGTTCTTTTTTTGCACCATGACCAGGGAAGGTTGTTTGCATTGGGTCATATAAGTAAAGGCTGTGCTGCACTTTCTTTTAGAGCATTATTAAAGGTTTTTGACTTGAATTACTCACATCGTCAACTTGGTGATGACGAAATGGAAGCAAGTAATTCAGCCTTTTAAAATGAACGCAGTCTCATTTTTAACTCGAGACGTTCAGTGGGCCAAATTGAAGTGAAGTGTGAAGTGAATTATATTTATATAGCGCTTTTCTCTAGTGTCTCAAAGCGCTTTACACAGTGAAACCCAATATCTAAGTTACATTTAAACCAGTGTGGGTGGCACTGGGAGCACGTGGGTAAAGTGTCTTGCCCAAGGACACAACGGCAGTGACTAGGATGGCGGAAGCGGGAATCGAACCTGCAACCCTCAAGTTGCTGGCACGGCCACTCTACCAACCGAGCTGTACCGCTATAATTGAGCTGCAGGCAGGAGTGTGGACACCCCTGACATTGACCAAATGTGTACTGAACAAAATAAGAAGACTTTGGTAATAGTGAAGAGGGAAGTCCTTAGCTCTTTAGAAATGTGGCCCCCACATGGATTTAGTGGAAGGCCCCAGGAAGACTGACCTGGTTTGTTGAGCAGACGTCTGAGCTGGAAGTCCACCTCCGCCTGCCTCTCCTCCAACTTCCCTTGCTTGGTCCTAACACAGCAAGTGCAGTTGACAAGTTGTGCAAGGCTGTTGTCAAAAGTGCAGCCCCTTACAGGTAGACCAGCTCAGTGTCTCGGCGCATCAGAGAGTCCCTCTCGCGGATCAGAGAACGCCACTCGCTCAGCAAATGGTCTTCCTCTTCGTCTAAAAAGGGAAAAAAATACGGGAATTCTTTGCCTCGGCGACCTTTGACATGTGAGACATAAAAATATACTGTATTTCCTTGAATTGCCGCCAGGGCGCTAATTAATTAAAAACCTCTTCTCACTCCTGCACTTACCAAAGGCATGCAGTAAAAATTTGAGTGTGATGTAAGCTTGGACCTTAAATCCTACTGAATAGCTCTTCATCTTCTTCCCTTTATGCGATTTCAAATTACCGGTATTGAAATCAGCCTCCTCCATTTTGAAAATGATGACAGGGGAAGTGTCACTCGTGACGTCACGAGTTTGACCCGGCGGTAATACTAAGCATGCGCTAATTATTTTGGGGAGCGAGTTTGACCCGGCAGTAATTCAAGGCAGGCACATACTTTATATACTGTGGCAATTCAAGGAAATACAGTATATTGTATAAATTAGGACTGTCAAAGTTGAGTTTCTTTCAAGTCAAAATTAGTGTCTCACGCAGGGGTCTGTTGGGAACGTGTGGTTGCTTATGTGGGGGGCCTTGGCTTTCTAACCCCACAATTGGTAGCATCTTTACTGGTCGGAGCGGGTGCGGGGGGGTGTGTAGGTGAGTGGGAGTCTTTGTGTTTTGGGGGAGTGTGTAGAGTGTGAGTGGGGAGTGTGTGTATATATAGAGATATGTGTAGTGTATATGTGTGTGTAGTGTCAAGTATGTAATGAGTAGATGTATGTACTAGTATGTATAGTAGTCAGTGTATGTACTTACATGTATGGGTATGGTTGTGAGGTGTGTGTGTATGTGAGTGTCTGGTGTATGATATGTCATGGGTACTGTGTATGTATGTATTACAGTCAGTAGAGTGATGTATGTAAGTGTGTGTACTGTATGTAAGTTGTGGTGTAATGTGTGTAGTGTATGTACTGTACATAGTCATAGACTTGTTATGATCAGTAGAGTAGTAGTATACTACATATATATACATACATATATATACATGTATATATATCTATATATATACATATATATACACATGTATACATATAAGTACATATACATACATACATACATATATATACATATATACATACATACATATATATACATACACATATATATACACATACATATATATACATGTATACATATATCTATATACATACATATATATACATATATATATATACATACATACACATATATATATACATACATATATATACATGTATATATATCTATATATATACATATATATACACATGTATACATATATGTACATATACATACATACATACATATACATACATATATATACATACATACACATATATATACACATACATATATATACATGTATATATATCTATATACATACATATATATATATATATATATATATATATATATATATATATATATATATATATATATATATATATATATATATATATATATATATATATATATTATGCTTCTGGGTGACATTCTGACAATAAAATGGCATTTGTGTCAAAATATGAAGGTCTTTTTTTAAAGTTCATGTGTACAATTATCTACTGCAATTAATTTACAATTATTCAAAGTGCAAGACTGTGATTATTTTGATTAGGAATGTACTTATTTGACAGAACTAATATATACATATATACATATATACTGTACATAGACATACACATACATATATACAAAATATATATTTATATATATTTAATATATATTAAATTCACTACACCTTTTCCACATTTTATGTTACAGCCTTATTAATTTGTCCTTAAAATTCAACACACAATACCCCATAATGACGATGTGTAAAGTGTTTTTTTTTTTGGTTTTTGAATTTTGCAAATGTATTAAAAATACAAAATGACACGTAGATAAGTATTCAGACCCTTTGCTCAATACTTTGTTGCTGCATTTTGGGCAGAAATGACATCTTCAAGTCCTTTTGACTACGACACCACAACCTGGGCACATTTATCTTTGGGCAGTTTGGCCCATTCCTCTTTGCAGCACCTGTCAAGATCCAACAGGTTGGTTTTCTGTCCATTGCTGCATTCATATTTCATTCTATAGACGCCCAGTTCCTGCCGCTGAAAAGCATCCCCACAGCATGATGCTGCCACCAGCATGCAGGGATGGTGATGAGCCGTGCCTGCTTCCCTCCAAACATGGCGCCTATCATTCCGACCAGAGACTTCAATCTTGGTCTCATCAGACCAGAGAATGTAGTTTCTCATGGTCTGAGAGTCTTGCTGGTGCATTTTGGCAAACTTTTGACTAAGAAAAGGCTTCTGTCTGGCTATGATACCAATGTGCATCAACAAAGTATCGAGCAAAGGCCTCTCAACACAAAATGTGCAAAAAAATCTAACATTTTCACATTGTCATAGTGGGGTGTTGTTTGTAGAATTTTGAGGACAAATATGAATGTATTCCTTTTTGCAATAAGGCTGCAACAAAACAAAATGTGTAAAATGTGAAATGCTGTGAATACTTTCCAGATGCACTGTATTTATTATCTATGCCAGGGGTCACCAACCTTTTTGAAAGCAAGAGCTACTTCTTGGGTACTGATTAATGCAAAGGGCTACCAGTTTGATACACACTTAAATAAATGGCCAGAAATAGCCAATTTGCTCAATTTACCTTTAGTAAATAAATCTATATATATATATAAAAAAAATGGGTATTTCTGTCTGTCATTCCGTCGTACATTTTTTTTCCTTTTACGGAAGTTTTTTTTGTAGAGAATAAATGATGAAAAAAATAATTGAACGGTTTAAAAGAGGAGAAAACAGGAAAAATGAAAATACAATTTTGAAACATAGTTTATCTTCAATTTCAACTCTTTAAAATTCAAAATTCACCCAAAAAAAGAAGAGAAAAACTAGCTAATTCGAATCTTATTGAAAAAAATAAAAAAATAATTTTTGGAACATCATTAGTAATTTTTCCTGATTAAGATTAATTTTAGAATGTTGATGACATGTTTTAAATAGGTTAAAATCCAATCTGCACTTTGTTAGAATATATAACAAATTGGACCAAGCTATATTTGTAACAAAGACAAATCATTATTTCTTCTAGATTTTCCAGAACAAAAAATTCAAAAAACTGTGAAATAAAATTTAAATTTGATTCTACAGATTTTCTAGATTTGGCAGAATATTTTTTGGGAATATTAATCATGAGTTTGATACACACTTAAATAAATTGCCAGAAATAAACAATTTGCTCAATTTACCTTTAATAAATAAATATATATATATATATATATATATATATATATATATATATATATATATATATATATATATATATATATATATATATATATATATATATATATATATATTAAAAAAATGGGTATTTCTGTCTGTCATTCCGTCGTACATTTTTTTTCCTTTTACGGAAGTTTTTTTTGTAGAGAATAAATGATGAAAAAAACACTTAATTGAACGGTTCAAAAGAGGAGAAAACAGGAAAAATGAAAATTTAATTTTGAAACATAGTTTATCTTCAATTTCGACTCTTTAAAATTCAAAATTCACCCTAAAAAAAGAAGAGAAAAACTAGCTAATTCGAATCTTATTGGAAAAAAATAATTATTATTTTTGGAACATCATTAGTAATTTTTCCTGATTAAGATTAATTTTAGAATTTTGATGACAGGTTTTAAATAGGTTAAAATCCAATCTGCACTTTGTTAGAATATATAACAAATTGGACCAAGCTATATTTCTAACAAAGACAAATCATTATTTCTTCTAGATTTTCCAGAACAAAAAATTCAAAAAACTGTGAAATGAAATTTAAATTTGATTCTACAGATTTTCTAGATTTGGCAGAATATTTTTTTGGAATATTAATCATGAGTTTGATACACACTTAAATAAATTGCCAGAAATAAACAATTTGCTAAATTTACCTTTAATAAATAAATCTATATATATATATATATATATATATATATATATATATATATATATATATATATATATATATATATTAAAAAAATGGGTATTTCTGTCTGTCATTCCGTCGTACATTTTTTTTCCTTTTACGGAAGGTTTTTCTGTAGAGAATAAATGATGAAAAAAACACTTAATTGAACGGTTTAAAAGAGGGGAAAACAGAAAAAATTAAAATTTAATTTTGAAACATAGTTTATCTTCAATTTCGACTCTTTAAAATTCAAAATTCACCCGAAAAAAAGAAGAGAAAAACTAACTAATTCGAATCTTATTGAAAAAATTAAAAAAATAATTTTTGGAACATCATTAGTAATTTTTCCTGATTAAGATTAATTTTAAAATTTTGATGACATGTTTTAAATAGGTTAAAATCCAATCTGCACTTTGTTAGAATATATAACAAATTGGACCAAGCTACATTTCTAACAAAGACAAATCATTATTTCTTCTAGATTTTCCCGAACAAAATTTTTAAAAGAAATTCAAAAGACTTTGAAATAAGATTTAAATTTGATTTTACAGATTTGCCATAATAATAATAAAACATTTTAATCATAATAAGTTTAAAGAAATATTTCACAAATATTCTTTGTCAAAAAAACAGAAACTGAAAGGAAAAATTGAATATAAATGTATTTATTATTCTTTACAATAAAAAATAAAAAATACTTGAACATTGATTTAAATTGTCAGGAAAGAAGAGGAAGAAATTTAAAAGGTAAAAAGGTATATTTGTTTAAAAATCGTAAAATAATTTTTAAGGTTGTATTTTTTCTCTAAAATTGTCTTTCTAAAAGTTATAAGAAGCAACGTAAAAAAATAAATGAATTTATTTAAACAAGTGAAGACTAAGTCTTTAAAATATTTTCTTGGATTTTCAAATTCTATTTGAGTTTTGTCTCTCTTAGAAATAAAAATGTCAAGCAAAGCGAGACCAGCTTGCTAGTAAATAAATACAATTTAAAAAATAGAGGCAGCTCACTGGTAAGTGCTGCTATTTGAGCTATTTTTAGAACAGGCCAGCGGGCGACTCATCTGGTCCTTACGGGCCACCTGGTGCCCGCCTTGGTGACCCCTGCTCTATGCATATTTTTATGAAAATATTTGGAATGACCATTCTTGCACTTTCTAAGGTTCTCCTCCATGGCGACGCCTCGTTCTTCCAGCGCCTCCAGCTGGTCGTTCAGTCGTCTTGCCTCCGCCTGCAGATCTCCTGCAGGAGCAGACTGCTCCACCTGCACCTGTCCCAGCACAAATAAGCCAGCATTTCTTTTCCAGACATGGATTTCCAGTGAAAAGACTCCACTTCAGACCTTCCTTTTGACGAGCGGGAAGCCGTGTCCGGGAGCCGGGGGCCGTCCGGGCGTGAGGACCTGACACGTCTCTGATTTGGCCATCTCCGTTTTTCTGTCACAATGATCATTTTCTTGGCAGACCTGCAAACAAATCCTTAAAACTTTACTATCGTAAATTCCAGGCTATAAGCCGCTACTTTTTTTCCTACACTTTGAACCCTGCGGCTTATCAGACGGTGCGGCTCATTTATGGATTTTTCTCAGAAAACAGCCAACTATCCATCCATTTTCTGCCGCTTATTCCCTTTTGGGGTCGCGGGGGGCGCTGGCGCCTATCTCAGCTACAATCGGGTGGAAGGCGGGGTACACCCTGGACAAGTCGCCACCTCATCGCAGGGCCAACACAGATAGACAGACAACATTCACACTCACATTCACACACTAGAAAACATCCATCCATCCATTTTCTGCCGCTTATTCCCTTTTGGGGTCGCGGGGGGCGCTGGCGCCTATCTCAGCTACAATCGGGCGGAAGGCGGGGTACACCCTGGACAAGTCGCCACCTCATCGCAGGGCCAACACAGATAGACAGACAACATTCACACTCACATTCACACACTAGAAAACATCCATCCATCCATTTTCTACCGCTTATTCCCTTTTGGGGTTGCGGGGGGCGCTGGCGCCTATCTCAGCTACAATCGGGCGGAAGGCGGGGTACACCCCGGACAAGTCGCCACCTCATCGCAGGGCCAACACAGATAGACAGACAACATTCACACTCACATTCACACACTAGAAAACAGCCAACTAAAAATAGTTAAAGTTAGTTTAAAAAGACACAACGACAAGCAAATACACCTAGAAAGTGTTTTATTTTTTTGCGCTATGGCGCCATCTTATGGATGACTTTTCTCAATGCAGGTGTCATGTTTTTTGTGTTTTTTTCCCCCTTTCATCCAGAGTGCCGTGTTCGGCACTCTGTGGGGCGGTATAGCTCGGTTGGTAGAGCGGCCGTGCCAGCAACTTGAGGGTTGCAGGTTCGATCCCCGCTTCCGCCATCCTAGTCACTGCCGTTGTGTCCGTGGGCAAGTCACTTTACCCACCTGCTCCCAGTGCCACCCACACTGCTTTAAATGTAACTTAGATATTGGGTTTCACTATGTAAAGCGCTTTGAGTCACTAGAGAAAAAGCGCTATATAAATATCATTCACTTCGTCTTCGAGCTGTCCATAGCGTTTCTACTCAAAAAGATTCTTCATTAATCACTCTATGCAACGTTTGTAAGTTTTACAATAAAACTAAAACAATTCTTACTTACCAAAGCATCTCATGTGTGATGTCTGTAGGAGTGTTTTCATGCTTATTTGTACCTGCTGTCGTATTATAATCAAGCTAGCGCCGTTAGCTAATATGTTAACACTTTTACGAGTGTCTGTGTTAGCATTATTAACTGACAATAATATTCTTTTTGTATTGTTTCACTTTCACAAATTCCTCAGTAAATTCACCAAAATGTCAGCGTGCCGTTATTGAGTCTGTTTAGCTGATTAGAGAGCTAGCTTGCGTCGTTAGTGGGTCCATGACCATGACTTCTGTTTTGTTTGATCAGCCGTTTTACTGCCGTGTTAGGGACACCGTTTGGAAACAATTAAGGTAGACCAAGTAAAATCGCTGATGGTAATCAATAGCAAAGCCGAGGCAGATCAGCATCAAGCAAGAGCATTTTTGGGAAAGTGGAGCCTTGCCTTACTAAAGGAAGAAGACGTTATTGGGGATAAGAAGATTCTGGGGAAGTTATGTGATAAACAGGTGGGAAATGTTAGAATAATTATGTATATGTTATTATCATAACTTCAACATCAAGCGAGAGCATTTTGTGAAAAGTGGAGCCTTGCCTTACTAAAGGAAGAAGAAGTTATTGGGGATAAGAAAATTCTGGGGAAGTTATGTGATAAACAGGTGGGAAATGTTAGAATAATTATGTATGTATTATTATCATAACTTCAACATCAAGCGAGAGCATTTTGTGAAAAGTGGAGCCTTGCCTTACTAAAGGAAGAAGACGTTATTGGGGATAAGAAAATTCTGGGGAAGTTATGTGATAAACAGGTGGGAAATGTTAGAATAATTATGTATGTATTATTATCATAACTTCAACATCAAGCAAGAACATTTTGTGGAAAGTGGAGCCTTGCCTTACAGTAATTGCATTACCTACAGGTAGTTTGGCTGAGTCTGCTCTCAGTGCTGCTGGAGTGATCGCCAAAGTGCGAAAAGCCAGCTCAGTCGGCAGCCTGGCTTGACGTCATGCGCAACCCAGGTAGCCAAAACAAAACGTCCATCCATCTCTGCTAATTAATCTACTTGGTAATTTCCTGTTAATAACTGCTTACTGCCATCTACACTTTTTAAACTCACCTAAGTCATTTTTAATTGGTGTTATCTAAAGACAGCTTAGAAGTTAGCTTAGCTATTAGCATGCCACACTCTGTGTGCAACATGTTTAGCCTTGTCCTCCAGTGATAATGCTACATGATCATGGTATTTAGGCTACTTAGAAAGGCAGTTTATTTGCCGTAATGAAAGTGAATATCCTTCAAATGGCTACAGTGTCAGACAGGATTGATTAGTGTTTGTGATCCACCTGAAGAGGAATTCATGGCCATCACGTATCTTTCAAGAAAATCTGTCGATACTGATCCATCGGCACATTTTTTTTTTCTTATCCCTCATATCAAATAAAAACATTTGACCTATAAACCACAGTCACTTTTACCTGAGAGTCGGTCATGTGGTGAGGCCCAGGTGTTTTAACAGCCGGCTGGGAACAACTCCTCGACAAAACCGGATCGCCGATCACGATATCATCCCCGGGAGCCTCCAAAGACGAGGAAGCAATCTGACTGGTAGCGTCGGCGATAACGTCTTTGGTCTGGTCCTGCAGGTCTCCAGTGAAAGGATTGGGAGGAGGGACTTTGGGTCTGTACCAGGACAAGCCAGACCGAGATTGTCTGAAGGGTACTGGGCTCTCGAGGGGGGGCAGTTGTGTCCACGGCCCCGGGTGGATGATTCTTAGCCAGGGATGGTTTCTTTTCACCGGACTTTTTTGTCTGAAAGAAGAAAGGTCATGGGGGTCCATAAAGTGTAGTGTGATACAGTTCTAGGGCCTGACCAGGAATGTTGCTCACGTGAGAGATGGACTGGCTGAGGACTGGCCTGGCATGGAAGGACTGCCTGGACAGGAAGATGAAAAAAAGACCTGACTCGGAGCAACAGCATGTATGAAGTAAAGTGCTAGTTCTGCTTTCCTATGAAGAATTTCAAAGAAAAGTTGCCCCAGTTTTCATATAGGCCGACCGGTTTTTGTACAAACTCCTCTGTTTACTCGCTTCAGCAAACTGACTACCTTTTTTTTTTCTTTTTAAAGATGAAGGGTCTGATTAAATCCAAATACCAGGCAAACTATAAGATGCGTGTTCTATAAGTGGGCGTGTCACATGTGATCTACTAAGACTGCGTGTGCTATTGAAAATTGGTGCAGACCGCCTTACTTGTACGAGGATTGTTGCCTGTTTACCATGGAGACACTCATTTACGGCACATTTATGTTATCATGCATCGACCTGTGGTCTTTTGCTATGTTTTCAAACATGCAAGAGGCACGGACCACTTTTTATGGGCATTTTAGAGGCAGTCCACAGTGCATGTACAACGGAAACCACCTTTGGTTCTCCTCTTTTTTCCAGAGCTAAAGGTGCACTCATTAGAGAAAGCCCGCACTTGCTTGCTTCAAGAATATATATGTATATATATATATATATATATATATATATATATATATATATATATATATATATATATATATACACACACACATATATATGTACGTATGTATATATATATATATGTATAATATATATATATATGTATGTATGTATATATATATATATATATATATATATACATACATAGATATATATATACATATATATATATTATACATATATATATATACATACGTACATATATATGTGTGTGTGTATATATATATATATATATATATATATATATATATATATACATACATACATATATATATATATTATACATATATATATATATACATACGTACATATATATGTACACACATCCACATATACATATATAGCATATATAATACATATACATATGTATATATATAATGTACATACATACATATATAATGTACATACATACATACATATATATATATATATATATATATATACATACATACATATATACATACAGAAACATATATATGTATGTATATAAATGCAAACATATATACATACTACATATATACATATACATACAGACATACATATATGTACATACATATATATACATATATTTACACATACAGAAACATATATATGTATATACAGTATATATACAAACATATATACATACTACATATAAACATATATTTACAGACATATATATGTACATACATTTATACATACATATATACGTATATATAGACATACATATACGTATATATACATATATATATACAAATATATATACATATACATATATACACACATAAACAAACATATATTTATGTATACATAAATACACACATATATACATACTACATATATACATGTATATACAGACATACATATATGTACATACATTTATACATACATATATATGTATATATACAGACATACATATACGTATATATATATATACAAATATATGTACATATACATATAAACACATACACAAACATATATATGTATGTATATATGTACATAAATACTAACATATATACATATATACATACACAAACATATATATTTATATATACATATACACACACATAAATACAAACATATATACATAAATATATACGTATATATACAGACATACATGTATGTACATACATTTATACATACATATATACAGGCATACATATACAAATATATATATATATATATATACTGTATGTATATATACATTTATATAAATAAATATGTATATGTATATATATGCATAAATACAAACATATATACGTATATATACAGACATACATATATGTACATACTTTTATACATAATAGTACTATAATACACCTCATGGTGTGAATCTGGACACATCACCAGTGATTCTCCCGGGGTCATAGGGTGTTTCGGGTCTTAATCAAACATTGTCACCCGGGTGACCCAGTTGACTCATGTCCAGGTAGGACACTTCGCCAGGCGCCCCCCCCTCCTCAACCACAGCCAACGTGAAGCCTTTTCAGACGCTTCCAAGGTGTTTTTTATGGCTCTTCGCCTGTGCAGTCCACAAACCCCAAGGAGCCCCAGGACCTGGTGTAAGGACTTGCCTGCAAAACCCCTGCAGCCCACCTCAATAGTCTCACAGCGGGCCTTCCACCCGTTCCTCCGGCAGTCAGCCACAGTAGTTGCGATGATGTCTGGGAATGTGTGCTCTTGGTCGGGTGTTGCCGCTTCCGGGTGTTGATGCCAGTGCAGATAGTGTCTGCTATTGCCCGCAGGACCTGGTGGTGGTGCCACCGATACCTGACGTCTCCCAGTGCCTTTGAGCAACAGTTGAGGATGTGCATACATACAGACATACATCTACGTATGCATGTGTCGGAAAATCGTTTTTTCAAACCCCTAATAAGGTATGAATATATGTATAGATACAGTGTATATAGACACAGTTTTTCACGTTTATTGCACCGCCTGAAGCTCGTTTGACAGCCTGCTGCTCACTAAAAACTGCATGAACGTGTTCAGTGGCCCTTAAAAGCAAGTTTTATTGTAAGTTTAATGAGGTGCAGTATGTTTGAAACGATTTTTAGCTTTAAAAACCCCGTTTCCATGAGTTGTGAAACTGTTAGATGTAAATATAAACAGAATACAATGATTTGCAAATCCTTTTCAACCCATATTCAGTTGAATATGCTACAAAGACAACATATTTGATGTTCAAACTCATAAACTTTATTTTTTTTTTCAAATAATCATTAACTTTAAAATTTGATGCCAGCAACACGTGACAAAGAAGTTGGGAAAGGCGGCAATAAATACTGATAAAGTTGAGGAATGCTCATCAAACACTTATTTGGAACATCCCACAGGTGTGCAGGCTAATTGGGAACAGGTGGGTGCCATGATTGGCTATAAAAACAGCTTCCCAAAAAGATGCTCAGTCTTTCATAAGAAAGGATGGGGCGAGGTACACCCCTTTGTCCACAACTGTGTGAGCAAATAGTCAAACAGTTTAAGAACAACCTTTCTCAAAGTGCAATTGCAAGAAATTTAGGGATTTCAACATCTACGCTCCATAATATCATCAAAAGGTTCAGAGAATCTGGAGAAATCACTCAACGTAAGCGGCATGGCCGGAAACCAACATTGAATGACCGTGACCTTCCATCCCTCAGACGGCACTGTATCAAAAACCGACACCAATCTCTAAAGGATATCACCACATGGGCTCAGGAACACTTCAGAAAACCACTGTCACTAAATACAGTTTGTCACTACATCTGTAAGTGCAAGTTAAAGCTCTACTATGCAAAGTGAAAGCCATTTATCAACAACATCCAGAAACGCCGCCGGCTTCTCTGTGCCCGATATCATCTAAGATGGACTGATGCAGAGTGGAAAAGTGTTCTGTGGTCTGACGAGTCCACATTTCAAATTGGTTTTGGAAATATTCTACATCGTGTCATCCAGACCAAAGGGGAACCGAACCATCCAGACTGTTATCGACGCAAAGTGTAAAAGCCAGCATGTGTGATGGTATGGGGGTGCATTAGTGCCCAAGGCATGGGTAACTTACACATCTGTGAAGGCACCATTAATGCTGAAAGGTACATGCAGGTTTTGGAACAACATATACTGCCATCTTAGCGCCGTCTTTTTCAGGGACGCCCCTGCTTATTCCAGCAAGACAAGGCCAAGCCACATTCAGCATATGTTACAACAGCGTGGCTTTGTAAAAAAAGAGTGCGGGTACTTTCCTGGCCCGCCTGCAGTCCAGACCTGTCTCCCATGGAAAATGTGTGGCGCATTATGAAGCGTAAAATACGACAGCGGAGACCCCGGACTGTTGAAGGACTGAAGCTCTACATAAAACAACAATGGGAAAGAATTCCACTTTCAAAGCTTCAACAATTAGTTTCCTCAGTTCCCAAACGTTTATTGAGTGTTGTTAAAAGAAAAGGTGATGTAACACAGTGGTGAACATGTCCTTTCCCAACTACTTTGGCACGTGTTGCAGCCATGAAATTTTAAGTTGGTTATTATTTTAAAAAACATCAAATATGTTGTCTTTGTAGCATATTCAACTGAATATGGGTTGAAAAGGATTTGCAAATCATTGTATTCTGTTTATATTTACATCTAACACAATTTCCCAACTCATATGGAAACAGGGTTTGTATTAATTAGCAAACAATGAAGATTTATTAGCACACATTCAAGTATTGAGGTGGATGTAATATTACCTGCCTGGGACACCTGCGCCAGCTGCTTACTTTCCCCTCTTCCTGCTGAAGGCTTTGAATGAAGATCCTCCATTTCAGTCCCTTCATCGGACTCAAAGTCTCTGTTTGTTGGACCGCTTGGTCGTCCATCTTCCGTTGCCTGGGCGACACCAGCCGGCTGGAACATGGCGCACGGCGACAAGGACGTCTCGCTCGGCATGGGTCGCTCGGCCGCCGTGACAACCTGTTTGTCACGTGACCGCCACGCCTCCGTGCCCTGAGGGACGCCGAGAGACAAGTCGCAGGGGCTCCGCGCGCATCCTCGCACCTGTTCGGAGCAAAGAACCGAGCAGGCGGCTTCCCCGGGCGCGTGGAAGCCGGCGAGCAGCGTGCTGCGGCACACCTTGCACCTGCAAGATGTACATGTCACTAAACACAGACACACCTGCGAGACGTACATGTCACTAAACACACACACACCTGCAAGACGTACATGTCACTAAACACAGACACACCTGCTTGACGTACATGTCACTAAACACAGACACACCTGCAAGACGTACATGTCACTAAACACAGACACACCTGCTTGACGTACATGTCACTAAACACAGACACACCTGCAAGACGTACATGTCACTAAACACAGACACACCTGCTAGACGTACATGTCACTAAACACAGACACACCTGCAAGACGTACATGTCACTAAACACAGACACACCTGCAAGACGTACATGTCACTAAACACAGACACACCTGCTAGACGTACATGTCACTAAACACAGACACACCTGCAAGACGTACATGTCACTAAACACAGACACACCTGCAAGACGTACATGTCACTAAACACAGACACACCTGCTTGACGTACATGTCACTAAACACAGACACACCTGCAAGACGTACATGTCACTAAACACAGACACACCTGCAAGACGTACATGTCACTAAACACAGACACACCTGCTTGACGTACATGTCACTAAACACAGACACACCTGCTAGACGTACATGTCACTAAACACAGACACACCTGCAAGACGTACATGTCACTAAACACAGACACACCTGCTAGACGTACATGTCACTAAACACAGACACACCTGCAAGACGTACATGTCACTAAACACAGACACACCTGCAAGACGTACATGTCACTAAACACAGACACACCTGCAAGACGTACATGTCACTAAACACAGACACACCTGCAAGACGTACATGTCACTAAACACAGACACACCTGCAAGACGTACATGTCACTAAACACAGACACACCTGCAAGACGTACATGTCACTAAACACAGACACACCTGCAAGACGTACATGTCACTAAACACAGACACACCTGCAAGACGTACATGTCACTAAACACAGACACACCTGCAAGACGTACATGTCACTAAACACAGACACACCTGCAAGACGTACATGTCACTAAACACAGACACACCTGCTTGACGTACATGTCACTAAACACAGACACACCTGCAAGACGTACATGTCACTAAACACAGACACACCTGCAAGACGTACATGTCACTAAACACAGACACACCTGCAAGACGTACATGTCACTAAACACAGACACACCTGCAAGACGTACATGTCACTAAACACAGACACACCTGCAAGACGTACATGTCACTAAACACAGACACACCTGCAAGACGTACATGTCACTAAACACAGACACACCTGCAAGACGTACATGTCACTAAACACAGACACACCTGCAAGACGTACATGTCACTAAACACAGACACACCTGCAAGACGTACATGTCACTAAACACAGACACACCTGCAAGACGTACATGTCACTAAACACAGACACACCTGCAAGACGTACATGTCACTAAACACAGACACACCTGCTTGACGTACATGTCACTAAACACAGACACACCTGCTAGACGTACATGTCACTAAACACAGACACACCTGCAAGACGTACATGTCACTAAACACAGACACACCTGCAAGACGTACATGTCACTAAACACAGACACACCTGCTAGACGTACATGTCACTAAACACAGACACACCTGCAAGACGTACATGTCACTAAACACAGACACACCTGCAAGACGTACATGTCACTAAACACAGACACACCTGCAAGACGTACATGTCACTAAACACAGACACACCTGCAAGACGTACATGTCACTAAACACAGACACACCTGCAAGACGTACATGTCACTAAACACAGACACACCTGCTAGACGTACATGTCACTAAACACAGACACACCTGCAAGACGTACATGTCACTAAACACAGACACACCTGCTAGACGTACATGTCACTAAACACAGACACACCTGCAAGACGTACATGTCACTAAACACAGACACACCTGCAAGACGTACATGTCACTAAACACAGACACACCTGCAAGACGTACATGTCACTAAACACAGACACACCTGCAAGACGTACATGTCACTAAACACAGACACACCTGCAAGACGTACATGTCACTAAACACAGACACACCTGCTAGACGTACATGTCACTAAACACAGACACACCTGCAAGACGTACATGTCACTAAACACAGACACACCTGCAAGACGTACATGTCACTAAACACACACACACCTGCAAGACGTACATGTCACTAAACACACACACACACCTGCAAGACGTACATGTCACTAAACACAGACACACCTGCAAGACGTACATGTCACTAAACACAGACACACCTGCTTGACGTACATGTCACTAAACACAGACACACCTGCAAGACGTACATGTCACTAAACACAGACACACCTGCAAGACGTACATGTCACTAAACACACACACACCTGCAAGACGTACATGTCACTAAACACACACACACCTGCAAGACGTACATGTCACTAAACACGGACACACCTGCAAGACGTACATGTCACTAAACACACACACACCTGCAAGACGTACATGTCACTAAACACAGACACACCTGCAAGACGTACATGTCACTAAACACAGACACACCTGCAAGACGTACATGTCACTAAACACAGACACACCTGCAAGACGTACATGTCACTAAACACAGACACACCTGCAAGACGTACATGTCACTAAACACAGACACACCTGCTTGACGTACATGTCACTAAACACAGACACACCTGCAAGACATACATGTCACTAAACACAGACACACCTGCTTGACGTACATGTCACTAAACACAGACACACCTGCTTGACGTACATGTCACTAAACACAGACACACCTGCAAGACGTACATGTCACTAAACACAGACACACCTGCAAGACGTACATGTCACTAAACACAGACACACCTGCAAGACGTACATGTCACTAAACACAGACACACCTGCAAGACGTACATGTCACTAAACACAGACACACCTGCTAGACGTACATGTCACTAAACACAGACACACCTGCAAGACGTACATGTCACTAAACACAGACACACCTGCAAGACGTACATGTCACTAAACACAGACACACCTGCAAGACGTACATGTCACTAAACACAGACACACCTGCTAGACGTACATGTCACTAAACACAGACACACCTGCAAGACGTACATGTCACTAAACACAGACACACCTGCAAGACGTACATGTCACTAAACACAGACACACCTGCAAGACGTACATGTCACTAAACACAGACACACCTGCAAGACATACATGTCACTAAACACAGACACACCTGCAAGACGTACATGTCACTAAACACAGACACACCTGCAAGACGTACATGTCACTAATCACAGACACACCTGCAAGACGTACATGTCACTAAACGCAGACACACCTGCTAGACGTACATGTCACTAAACACAGACACACCTGCAAGACGTAGATGTCACTAAACACAGACACACCTGCAAGACGTGCATGTCACTAAACACACACACACCTGCAAGACGTACATGTCACTAAACACAGACACACCTGCAAGACGTACATGTCACTAAACACAGACACACCTGCAAGACGTACATGTCACTAAACACAGACACACCTGCAAGACATACATGTCACTAAACACAGACACACCTGCAAGACGTACATGTCACTAAACACAGACACACCTGTTTGACGTACATGTCACTAAACACAGACACACCTGCAAGACGTACATGTCACTAAACACAGACACACCTGCAAGACGTACATGTCACTAAACACAGACACACCTGCAAGACGTACATGTCACTAAACACAGACACACCTGCAAGACGTACATGTCACTAAACACAGACACACCTGCTTGACGTACATGTCACTAAACACAGACACACCTGCAAGACGTACATGTCACTAAACACAGACACACCTGCAAGACGTACATGTCACTAAACACAGACACACCTGCAAGACGTACATGTCACTAAACACAGACACACCTGCAAGACGTACATGTCACTAAACACAGACACACCTGCAAGACGTACATGTCACTAAACACAGACACACCTGCAAGACGTACATGTCACTAAACACAGACACACCTGCTAGACGTACATGTCACTAAACACAGACACACCTGCAAGACGTACATGTCACTAAACACAGACACACCTGCTTGACGTACATGTCACTAAACACAGACACACCTGCAAGACGTACATGTCACTAAACACAGACACACCTGCAAGACGTACATGTCACTAAACACAGACACACCTGCAAGACGTACATGTCACTAAACACAGACACACCTGCAAGACGTACATGTCACTAAACACAGACACACCTGCATGACGTACATGTCACTAAACACAGACACACCTGCAAGACGTACATGTCACTAAACACAGACACACCTGCAAGACGTACATGTCACTAAACACAGACACACCTGCAAGACGTACATGTCACTAAACACAGACACACCTGCAAGACGTACATGTCACTAAACACAGACACACCTGCTTGACGTACATGTCACTAAACACACACACACCTGCAAGACGTACATGTCACTAAACACAGACACACCTGCAAGACGTACATGTCACTAAACACAGACACACCTGCAAGACATACATGTCACTAAACACAGACACACCTGCAAGACGTACATGTCACTAAACACAGACACACCTGCAAGACGTACATGTCACTAAACACAGACACACCTGCGAGACGTACATGTCACTAAACACAGACACACCTGCAAGACGTACATGTCACTAAACACAGACACACCTGCAAGACGTACATGTCACTAAACACAGACACACCTGCTAGACGTACATGTCACTAAACACAGACACACCTGCAAGACGTACATGTCACTAACCACAGACACACCTGCAAGACGTACATGTCACTAAACACAGACACACCTGCAAGACGTACATGTCACTAAACACAGACACACCTGCAAGACGTACATGTCACTAAACACAGACACACCTGCAAGACGTACATGTCACTAAACACAGACACACCTGCAAGACATACATGTCACTAAACACAGACACACCTGCAAGACGTACATGTCACTAAACACAGACACACCTGCAAGACGTACATGTCACTAAACACACGACACACCTGCAAGACGTACATGTCACTAAACACAGACACACCTGCAAGACGTACATGTCACTAAACACAGACACACCTGCAAGACGTACATGTCACTAAACACAGACACACCTGCAAGACATACATGTCACTAAACACAGACACACCTGCAAGACGTACATGTCACTAAACACAGACACACCTGCAAGACGTACATGTCACTAAACACAGACACACCTGCGAGACGTACATGTCACTAAACACAGACACACCTGCAAGACGTACATGTCACTAAACACAGACACACCTGCAAGACGTACATGTCACTAAACACAGACACACCTGCTAGACGTACATGTCACTAAACACAGACACACCTGCTTGACGTACATGTCACTAAACACAGACACACCTGCTAGACGTACATGTCACTAAACACAGACACACCTGCTTGACGTACATGTCACTAAACACAGACACACCTGCAAGACGTACATGTCACTAAACACAGACACACCTGCAAGACGTACATGTCACTAAACACAGACACACCTGCAAGACATACATGTCACTAAACACAGACACACCTGCAAGACGTACATGTCACTAAACACAGACACACCTGCAAGACGTACATGTCACTAAACACAGACACACCTGCGAGACGTACATGTCACTAAACACAGACACACCTGCAAGACGTACATGTCACTAAACACAGACACACCTGCAAGACGTACATGTCACTAAACACAGACACACCTGCTAGACGTACATGTCACTAAACACAGACACACCTGCAAGACGTACATGTCACTAAACACAGACACACCTGCAAGACGTACATGTCACTAAACACAGACACACCTGCTAGACGTACATGTCACTAAACACAGACACACCTGCTTGACGTACATGTCACTAAACACAGACACACCTGCTAGACGTACATGTCACTAAACACAGACACACCTGCTTGACGTACATGTCACTAAACACAGACACACCTGCAAGACGTACATGTCACTAAACACAGACACACCTGCAAGACGTACATGTCACTAAACACAGACACACCTGCAAGACGTACATGTCACTAAACACAGACACACCTGCAAGACGTACATGTCACTAAACACAGACACACCTGCAAGACGTACATGTCACTAAACACAGACACACCTGCAAGACGTACATGTCACTAAACACAGACACACCTGCAAGACGTACATGTCACTAAACACAGACACACCTGCTAGACGTACATGTCACTAAACACAGACACACCTGCAAGACGTACATGTCACTAAACACAGACACACCTGCTTGACGTACATGTCACTAAACACAGACACACCTGCAAGACGTACATGTCACTAAACACAGACACACCTGCAAGACGTACATGTCACTAAACACAGACACACCTGCATGACGTACATGTCACTAAACACAGACACACCTGCTTGACGTACATGTCACTAAACACAGACACACCTGCGAGACGTACATGTCACTAAACACAGACACACCTGCAAGACGTACATGTCACTAAACACAGACACACCTGCAAGACGTACATGTCACTAAACACAGACACACCTGCTTGACGTACATGTCACTAAACACAGACACACCTGCAAGACGTACATGTCACTAAACACAGACACACCTGCAAGACGTACATGTCACTAAACACAGACACACCTGCTAGACGTACATGTCACTAAACACAGACACACCTGCAAGACGTACATGTCACTAAACACAGACACACCTGCAAGACGTACATGTCACTAAACACAGACACACCTGCTAGACGTACATGTCACTAAACACAGACACACCTGCAAGACGTACATGTCACTAAACACAGACACACCTGCAAGACGTACATGTCACTAAACACAGACACACCTGCAAGACGTACATGTCACTAAACACAGACACACCTGCTAGACGTACATGTCACTAAACACAGACACACCTGCAAGACGTACATGTCACTAAACACAGACACACCTGCAAGACGTACATGTCACTAAACACAGACACACCTGCAAGACGTACATGTCACTAAACACAGACACACCTGCAAGACGTACATGTCACTAAACACAGACACACCTGCAAGACGTACATGTCACTAAACACAGACACACCTGCAAGACGTACATGTCACTAAACACAGACACACCTGCAAGACGTACATGTCACTAAACACAGACACACCTGCTAGACGTACATGTCACTAAACACAGACACACCTGCAAGACGTACATGTCACTAAACACAGACACACCTGCAAGACGTACATGTCACTAAACACAGACACACCTGCAAGACGTACATGTCACTAAACACAGACACACCTGCTAGACGTACATGTCACTAAACACAGACACACCTGCAAGACGTACATGTCACTAAACACAGACACACCTGCAAGACGTACATGTCACTAAACACAGACACACCTGCAAGACGTACATGTCACTAAACACAGACACACCTGCAAGACGTACATGTCACTAAACACAGACACACCTGCAAGACGTACATGTCACTAAACACAGACACACCTGCAAGACGTACATGTCACTAAACACAGACACACCTGCAAGACGTACATGTCACTAAACACAGACACACCTGCAAGACGTACATGTCACTAAACACAGACACACCTGCAAGACGTACATGTCACTAAACACAGACACACCTGCAAGACGTACATGTCACTAAACACAGACACACCTGCAAGACGTACATGTCACTAAACACAGACACACCTGCAAGACGTACATGTCACTAAACACAGACACACCTGCAAGACGTACATGTCACTAAACACAGACACACCTGCAAGACGTACATGTCACTAAACACAGACACACCTGCAAGACGTACATGTCACTAAACACAGACACACCTGCAAGACGTACATGTCACTAAACACAGACACACCTGCAAGACGTACATGTCACTAAACACAGACACACCTGCAAGACGTACATGTCACTAAACACAGACACACCTGCAAGACGTACATGTCACTAAACACAGACACACCTGCAAGACGTACATGTCACTAAACACAGACACACCTGCAAGACGTACATGTCACTAAACACAGACACACCTGCAAGACGTACATGTCACTAAACACAGACACACCTGCAAGACGTACATGTCACTAAACACAGACACACCTGCAAGACGTACATGTCACTAAACACAGACACACCTGCAAGACGTACATGTCACTAAACACAGACACACCTGCAAGACGTACATGTCACTAAACACAGACACACCTGCAAGACGTACATGTCACTAAACACAGACACACCTGCAAGACGTACATGTCACTAAACACAGACACACCTGCAAGACGTACATGTCACTAAACACAGACACACCTGCAAGACGTACATGTCACTAAACACAGACACACCTGCAAGACGTACATGTCACTAAACACAGACACACCTGCAAGACGTACATGTCACTAAACACAGACACACCTGCAAGACGTACATGTCACTAAACACAGACACACCTGCAAGACGTACATGTCACTAAACACAGACACACCTGCAAGACGTACATGTCACTAAACACAGACACACCTGCAAGACGTACATGTCACTAAACACAGACACACCTGCAAGACGTACATGTCACTAAACACAGACACACCTGCAAGACGTACATGTCACTAAACACAGACACACCTGCTAGACGTACATGTCACTAAACACAGACACACCTGCAAGACGTACATGTCACTAAACACAGACACACCTGCAAGACGTACATGTCACTAAACACAGACACACCTGCAAGACGTACATGTCACTAAACACAGACACACCTGCAAGACGTACATGTCACTAAACACAGACACACCTGCAAGACGTACATGTCACTAAACACAGACACACCTGCAAGACGTACATGTCACTAAACACAGACACACCTGCAAGACGTACATGTCACTAAACACAGACACACCTGCAAGACGTACATGTCACTAAACACAGACACACCTGCAAGACGTACATGTCACTAAACACAGGACACACCTGCAAGACGTACATGTCACTAAACACAGACACACCTGCAAGACGTACATGTCACTAAACACAGACACACCTGCAAGACGTACATGTCACTAAACACAGACACACCTGCAAGACGTACATGTCACTAAACACAGACACACCTGCAAGACGTACATGTCACTAAACACAGACACACCTGCAAGACGTACATGTCACTAAACACAGACACACCTGCAAGACGTACATGTCACTAAACACAGACACACCTGCTAGACGTACATGTCACTAAACACAGACACACCTGCAAGACGTACATGTCACTAAACACAGACACACCTGCAAGACGTACATGTCACTAAACACAGACACACCTGCTAGACGTACATGTCACTAAACACAGACACACCTGCAAGACGTACATGTCACTAAACACAGACACACCTGCAAGACGTACATGTCACTAAACACAGACACACCTGCAAGACGTACATGTCACTAAACACAGACACACCTGCAAGACGTACATGTCACTAAACACAGACACACCTGCAAGACGTACATGTCACTAAACACAGACACACCTGCAAGACGTACATGTCACTAAACACAGACACACCTGCAAGACGTACATGTCACTAAACACAGACACACCTGCAAGACGTACATGTCACTAAACACAGACACACCTGCAAGACGTACATGTCACTAAACACAGACACACCTGCAAGACATACATGTCACTAAACACAGACACACCTGCAAGACGTACATGTCACTAAACACAGACACACCTGCAAGACATACATGTCACTAAACACAGACACACCTGCAAGACGTACATGTCACTAAACACAGACACACCTGCTTTGACGTACATGTCACTAAAGACAGACACACCTGCAAGACGTACATGTCACTAAACACAGACACACCTGCAAGACGTACATGTCACTAAACACAGACACACCTGCAAGACGTACATGTCACTAAACACAGACACACCTGCAAGACGTACATGTCACTAAACACAGACACACCTGCAAGACGTACATGTCACTAAACACAGACACACCTGCAAGACGTACATGTCACTAAACACAGACACACCTGCAAGACGTACATGTCACTAAACACAGACACACCTGCAAGACGTACATGTCACTAAACACAGACAACACCTGCAAGACGTACATGTCACTAAACACAGACACACCTGCAAGACGTACATGTCACTAAACACAGACACACCTGCAAGACGTACATGTCACTAAACACAGACACACCTGCAAGACGTACATGTCACTAAACACAGACACACCTGCTAGACGTACATGTCACTAAACACAGACACACCTGCATGACGTACATGTCACTAAACACACACACACCTGCAAGACGTACATGTCACTAAACACAGACACACCTGCAAGACGTACATGTCACTAAACACAGACACACCTGCAAGACATACATGTCACTAAACACAGACACACCTGCAAGACGTACATGTCACTAAACACAGACACACCTGCAAGACGTACATGTCACTAAACACAGACACACCTGCGAGACGTACATGTCACTAAACACAGACACACCTGCTAGACGTACATGTCACTAAACACAGACACACCTGCAAGACGTACATGTCACTAAACACAGACACACCTGCAAGACGTACATGTCACTAAACACAGACACACCTGCAAGACGTACATGTCACTAAACACAGACACACCTGCAAGACGTACATGTCACTAAACACAGACACACCTGCAAGACGTACATGTCACTAAACACAGACACACCTGCAAGACATACATGTCACTAAACACAGACACACCTGCAAGACGTACATGTCACTAAACACAGACACACCTGCAAGACGTACATGTCACTAAACACAGACACACCTGCGAGACGTACATGTCACTAAACACAGACACACCTGCAAGACGTACATGTCACTAAACACAGACACACCTGCAAGACGTACATGTCACTAAACACAGACACACCTGCTTGACGTACATGTCACTAAACACAGACACACCTGCTTGACGTACATGTCACTAAACACACACACACCTGCAAGACGTACATGTCACTAAACACAGACACACCTGCAAGACGTACATGTCACTAAACACAGACACACCTGCAAGACATACATGTCACTAAACACAGACACACCTGCAAGACGTACATGTCACTAAACACAGACACACCTGCAAGACGTACATGTCACTAAACACAGACACACCTGCGAGACGTACATGTCACTAAACACAGACACACCTGCAAGACGTACATGTCACTAAACACAGACACACCTGCAAGACGTACATGTCACTAAACACAGACACACCTGCTAGACGTACATGTCACTAAACACAGACACACCTGCTTGACGTACATGTCACTAAACACAGACACACCTGCTAGACGTACATGTCACTAAACACAGACACACCTGCTTGACGTACATGTCACTAAACACAGACACACCTGCAAGACGTACATGTCACTAAACACAGACACACCTGCAAGACGTACATGTCACTAAACACAGACACACCTGCAAGACGTACATGTCACTAAACACAGACACACCTGCAAGACGTACATGTCACTAAACACAGACACACCTGCAAGACGTACATGTCACTAAACACAGACACACCTGCTAGACGTACATGTCACTAAACACAGACACACCTGCAAGACGTACATGTCACTAAACACAGACACACCTGCTTGACGTACATGTCACTAAACACAGACACACCTGCAAGACGTACATGTCACTAAACACAGACACACCTGCAAGACGTACATGTCACTAAACACAGACACACCTGCTTGACGTACATGTCACTAAACACAGACACACCTGCTTGACGTACATGTCACTAAACACAGACACACCTGCGAGACGTACATGTCACTAAACACAGACACACCTGCAAGACGTACATGTCACTAAACACAGACACACCTGCAAGACGTACATGTCACTAAACACAGACACACCTGCTTGACGTACATGTCACTAAACACAGACACACCTGCAAGACGTACATGTCACTAAACACAGACACACCTGCAAGACGTACATGTCACTAAACACAGACACACCTGCAAGACGTACATGTCACTAAACACAGACACACCTGCAAGACGTACATGTCACTAAACACAGACACACCTGCAAGACATACATGTCACTAAACACAGACACACCTGCAAGACGTACATGTCACTAAACACAGACACACCTGTTTGACGTACATGTCACTAAAGACAGACACACCTGCAAGACGTACATGTCACTAAACACAGACACACCTGCAAGACGTACATGTCACTAAACACAGACACACCTGCAAGACGTACATGTCACTAAACACAGACACACCTGCAAGACGTACATGTCACTAAACACAGACACACCTGCTAGACGTACATGTCACTAAACACAGACACACCTGCAAGACGTACATGTCACTAAACACAGACACACCTGCTTGACGTACATGTCACTAAACACAGACACACCTGCTTGACGTACATGTCACTAAACACACACACACCTGCAAGACGTACATGTCACTAAACACAGACACACCTGCAAGACGTACATGTCACTAAACACAGACACACCTGCAAGACATACATGTCACTAAACACAGACACACCTGCAAGACGTACATGTCACTAAACACAGACACACCTGCAAGACGTACATGTCACTAAACACAGACACACCTGCGAGACGTACATGTCACTAAACACAGACACACCTGCAAGACGTACATGTCACTAAACACAGACACACCTGCAAGACGTACATGTCACTAAACACAGACACACCTGCTAGACGTACATGTCACTAAACACAGACACACCTGCAAGACGTACATGTCACTAACCACAGACACACCTGCAAGACGTACATGTCACTAAACACAGACACACCTGCAAGACGTACATGTCACTAAACACAGACACACCTGCAAGACGTACATGTCACTAAACACAGACACACCTGCAAGACGTACATGTCACTAAACACAGACACACCTGCAAGACATACATGTCACTAAACACAGACACACCTGCAAGACGTACATGTCACTAAACACAGACACACCTGCAAGACGTACATGTCACTAAACACAGACACACCTGCGAGACGTACATGTCACTAAACACAGACACACCTGCAAGACGTACATGTCACTAAACACAGACACACCTGCAAGACGTACATGTCACTAAACACAGACACACCTGCTTGACGTACATGTCACTAAACACAGACACACCTGCTTGACGTACATGTCACTAAACACACACACACCTGCAAGACGTACATGTCACTAAACACAGACACACCTGCAAGACGTACATGTCACTAAACACAGACACACCTGCAAGACATACATGTCACTAAACACAGACACACCTGCAAGACGTACATGTCACTAAACACAGACACACCTGCAAGACGTACATGTCACTAAACACAGACACACCTGCGAGACGTACATGTCACTAAACACAGACACACCTGCAAGACGTACATGTCACTAAACACAGACACACCTGCAAGACGTACATGTCACTAAACACAGACACACCTGCAAGACGTACATGTCACTAAACACAGACACACCTGCAAGACGTACATGTCACTAAACACAGACACACCTGCAAGACGTACATGTCACTAAACACAGACACACCTGCAAGACGTACATGTCACTAAACACCGACACACCTGCTTGACGTACATGTCACTAAACACAGACACACCTGCTAGACGTACATGTCACTAAACACAGACACACCTGCAAGACGTACATGTCACTAAACACAGACACACCTGCAAGACGTACATGTCACTAAACACAGACACACCTGCAAGACGTACATGTCACTAAACACAGACACACCTGCAAGACGTACATGTCACTAAACACAGACACACCTGCAAGACGTACATGTCACTAAACACAGACACACCTGCAAGACGTACATGTCACTAAACACAGACACACCTGCAAGACGTACATGTCACTAAACACAGACACACCTGCTAGACGTACATGTCACTAAACACAGACACACCTGCTAGACGTACATGTCACTAAACACAGACACACCTGCAAGACGTACATGTCACTAAACACAGACACACCTGCTAGACGTACATGTCACTAAACACAGACACACCTGCAAGACGTACATGTCACTAAACACAGACACACCTGCATGACGTACATGTCACTAAACACAGACACACCTGCTAGACGTACATGTCACTAAACACAGACACACCTGCTAGACGTACATGTCACTAAACACAGACACACCTGCATGACGTACATGTCACTAAACACAGACACACCTGCAAGACGTACATGTCACTAAACACAGACACACCTGCAAGACGTACATGTCACTAAACACAGACACACCTGCAAGACGTACATGTCACTAAACACAGACACACCTGCAAGACGTACATGTCACTAAACACAGACACACCTGCAAGACGTACATGTCACTAAACACAGACACACCTGCAAGACGTACATGTCACTAAACACAAACACACCTGCAAGACGTACATGTCACTAAACACAGACACACCTGCAAGACGTACATGTCACTAAACACAGACACACCTGCAAGACGTACATGTCACTAAACACAGACACACCTGCAAGACGTACATGTCACTAAACACAGACACACCTGCAAGACGTACATGTCACTAAACACAGACACACCTGCTTGACGTACATGTCACTAAACACAGACACACCTGCAAGACTACATGTCACTAAACACAGACACACCTGCAAGACGTACATGTCACTAAACACAGACACACCTGCAAGACGTACATGTCACTAAACACAGACACACCTGCTAGACGTACATGTCACTAAACACAGACACACCTGCTAGACGTACATGTCACTAAACACAGACACACCTGCAAGACTACATGTCACTAAACACAGACACACCTGCAAGACGTACATGTCACTAAACACAGACACACCTGCAAGACGTACATGTCACTAAACACAGACACACCTGCTTGACGTACATGTCACTAAACACAGACACACCTGCAAGACGTACATGTCACTAAACACAGACACACCTGCAAGACGTACATGTCACTAAACACAGACACACCTGCAAGACGTACATGTCACTAAACACAGACACACCTGCAAGACGTACATGTCACTAAACACAGACACACCTGCAAGACGTACATGTCACTAAACACAGACACACCTGCAAGACGTACATGTCACTAAACACAGACACACCTGCAAGACGTACATGTCACTAAACACAGACACACCTGCAAGACGTACATGTCACTAAACACAGACACACCTGCAAGACGTACATGTCACTAAACACAGACACACCTGCAAGACGTACATGTCACTAAACACAGACACACCTGCAAGACGTACATGTCACTAAACACAGACACACCTGCAAGACGTACATGTCACTAAACACAGACACACCTGCATGACGTACATGTCACTAAA